>NC_133850.1:3157646-3312504 GCF_047830755.1 Zonotrichia albicollis
CAAGTGGCTCCTGCAATCTGCCAGCCAGAAGCGGGGCGGGTGAGTTTTGTTTGGCAGGGAAAAGGGCCGTGGTTTGTGTTCGGTGGCCTGTGGCTGCGAGCGGCCGGCTTACTCCTGAAAATCCACGCCGCGCAGGATGGTTCCCAGATGAAAGGTGGCACCAGTTCCGTTTCGGGCTGGTTTGATAGAGCCGAATGTCTCCTACAAAATGTCAGCCAGAAGCGGGGCGGGTGAGTTTTGTTTGCCAGGGAAAAGGGCCGTGTTTTGTGTCTGGGGGGCCTGTGGCTGGGAGTGGCCGGCTTGCTCCTGAAAATCCACGCCGCGCAGGAGGGTTCCCAGACCCAAGGTGGCACCAGTGCAGAGTCGGGCTGGTTTGATAGAGGCAAGTGCCTCCTGCAATCTGCCAGCCAGAAGCGGGGCGGGTGAGTTTTGTTTGCCAGGGAAAAGGGCCGTGGTTTGTGTTCGGGGGCCTGTGGCTCGGAGCGGCCGGCTGGCTCCTGAAAATCCACGCCGCGCAGGATGGTTCCCAGATGAAAGGTGGCACCAGTGCCGTTTCGGGCTGGTTTGATAGAGCCAAGTGTCTCCTACAAATTGCCAGCCAGAAGCGGGGCGGGTGAGTTTTGTTTGCCAGGGAAAAGGGCCGTGGTTTGTGTTCAGGGGCCGGTGGCTAGGAGCGGCCGACTGGCTCCTGAAAATCCACGCCGCGCAGGATGGTTCCCAGACCCAAGGTGGCACCAGTGCCAGGTGGGGCTGGTTTGATAGAGGCAAGTGGCTCCTGCAATCTGCCAGCCAGAAGCGGGGCGGGTGAGTTTTGTTTGCGAAGCAAACGGGCTGTGGTTTGTGTTCGGGGGCCTGTGGCTGCGAGCGGCCGGCTTGCTCCTGAAAATCCACGCCGCGCAGGATGGTTCCCAGATGAAAGGTGGCACCAGTGCCGAGTGGGGCTCGTTTGATAGACGCAAGTGGCTCCTGCAATCTGCCAGCCAGAAGCGGGGCGGGTGAGTTTTGTTTGGCAGGGAAAAGGGCCGTGGTTTGTGTTCGGTGGCCTGTGGCTGCGAGCGGCCGGCTTACTCCTGAAAATCCACGCCGCGCAGGATGGTTCCCAGATGAAAGGTGGCACCAGTTCCGTTTCGGGCTGGTTTGATAGAGCCGAATATCTCCTACAAAATGCCAGCCAGAAGCGGGGCGGGTGAGTTTTGTTTGCCAGGGAAAAGGGCCGTGGTTTGTGTCTGGGGGGCCTGTGGCTGGGAGTGGCCGGCTTGCTCCTGAAAATCCACGCCGCGCAGGATGGTTCCCAGACCCAAGGTGGACCCAGTGCCGAGTCGGGCTGGTTTGATAGAGCGAGGCGGCTGCTGAAATCTGCCAGCCAGAAGCGGGGCGGGTGAGTTTTGTTTGCCAGGGAAAAGGGCCGTGGTTTGTCTTCGGGGTCTGTGGCTAGGACCGGCCAACTGGCTCCTGAAAATCCACGATACGCAGGATGGTTCCCAGACCCAAGGTGGCACCAGTGCCGAGTGGGGCTGGTTTGATAGAGCGAGGTGGCTCCTGCAATCTGCCAGCCAGAAGTGGGGCAGGTGAGTTTTGTTTGCCAAGAAAACGGGCCGTGGTTTGTTTTCGGTGGCCTGTAGCTGCGAGCGGCCGGCTTGCTCCTGAAAATCCACGCCGCGCAGGATGGTTCCCAGACCCAAGGTGGCACCAGTGCCGAGTCGGGCTGGTTTGATAGAGCGAGGTGGCTGCTGAAATCTGCCAGCCAGAAGCGGGGCGGGTGAGTTTTGTTTGCCAGGGAAAAGGGCTGTGGTTTGTGTTCGGGGGCCTGTGGCTGTGAGTGGCCGGCTGCCTCCTGAAAATCCACGCCGCGCAGGGTGGTTCCCAGACGCAATGTGGCACCAGTGCCGAGTCGGGCTGGTTTGATAGAGGCAAGTGGCTCCTGCAATCTGCCAGCCAGAAGCGGGGCGGGTGAGTTTTGTTTGCCAGGGAAAAGGGCCGTGGTTTGTGTTCGGTGGCCTGTGGCTGCGAGCGGCCGGCTTGCTCCTGAAAATCCACGCCGCGCAGGATGGTTCCCAGATGAAAGGTGGCACCAGTGCCGAGTCGGGCTGGTTTGATAGAGCCAAGTGGCTCCTGCAATCTGCCAGCAAGAAGCGGGGCGGGTGAGTTTTGTTTGCCATGGAAAAGGGCCGTGGTTTGCTTTCGGGGGCCTGTGGCTAGGAGCGGCCGGCTGGCTCCTGAAAATCCACGCCGTGCAGGGTGGTTCCCAGACCCAAGGTGGCACCAGTGCCGAGTCGAGCTGGCTTGATAGAGCCAATTGGCTCCAGGAATCTGCCAGCCAGAAGCGGGGCGGGTGAGTTTTGTTTGCCATGGAAATGGGCCGTGGCTTGGGTTCAGGGAACTGTGGCTAGGAGCGGCCGGCTGGCTCCTGAAAATCCACGATACGCAGGATGGTTCCCAGATGAAAGGTGGCACCAGTGCCGAGTGGGGCTGGTTTGATAGAGGCAAGTGGCTCCTGCAATCTGCCAGCCAGAAGCGGGGCGGGTGAGTTTTGTTTTCCAGGGAAAAGGGCTATGGTTTGTGTTCGGTGGCCTCTGGCTGCGAGCAGCTGGCTTGCTCCTGAAAATCCACGCCGCGCAGGATGTTTCCCAGATGAAAGGTGGCACCAGTGCCGAGTGGGGCTGGTTTGATAGAGGCAAGTGGCTCCTGCAATCTGCCAGCCAGAAGCGGGGCGGGTGAGTTTTGTTTTCCAGGGAAAAGGGCTATGGTTGGTGTTCGGTGGCCTGTGGCTGCGAGCGGCTGACTTGCTCCTGAAAATCCACGCCGCGCAGGATGGTTCCCAGACCCAAGGTGGCACCAGTGCCGAGTCGGGCTGGTTTGACAGAGCCAAGTGGCTCCTGCAATCTGCCAGCCAGAAGCGGGGCAGGTGAATATTGTTTCCCAGGGAAAAGGGCCGTCGTTTGTGTTCGGGGGCCTGTGGCTGGGAGCGGCCGGCTGGCTCCTGAAAATCCACGCCGCGCAGGGTGGTTCCCAGACCCAAGGTGGCACCAGTGCCGAGTCGGGCTGGTTTGATAGAGCGAGGTGGCTCCTGCAATCTGCCAGCCAGAAGCGGGGCGGGTGAGTTTTGTTTGCCAGGGAAAAGGGCCGTGGTTTGTGTTTGGGGGCCTGTGACTGGGAGTGGCCGGCTGGCTCCTGAAAATCCACGCCGCGCAGGGTGGTTCCCAGACCCAAGGTGGCACCAGTGCCGAATCGGGCTGGTTTGATAGAGGCAAGTGGCTCCTGCAATCTGCCAGCCAGAAGCGGGGCGGGTGAGTTTTGTTTGCGAAGCAAACGGGCTGTGGTTTGTGTTCGGTGGCCTGTGGCTGCGAGCGGCCGGCTTGCTCCTGAAAATGCACGCCGCGCAGGATGGTTCCCAGATGAAAGGTGGCACCAGTGCCGAGTGGGGCTCGTTTGATAGACGCAAGTGGCTCCTGCAATCTGCCAGCCAGAAGCGGGGCGGGTGAGTTTTGTTTGGCAGGGAAAAGGGCCGTGGTTTGTGTTCGGTGGCCTGTGGCTGCGAGCGGCCGGCTTACTCCTGAAAATCCACGCCGCGCAGGATGGTTCCCAGATGAAAGGTGGCACCAGTTCCGTTTCGGGCTGGTTTGATAGAGCCGAATGTCTCCTACAAAATGTCAGCCAGAAGCGGGGCGGGTGAGTTTTGTTTGCCAGGGAAAAGGGCCGTGTTTTGTGTCTGGGGGGCCTGTGGCTGGGAGTGGCCGGCTTGCTCCTGAAAATCCACGCCGCGCAGGAGGGTTCCCAGACCCAAGGTGGCACCAGTGCAGAGTCGGGCTGGTTTGATAGAGGCAAGTGCCTCCTGCAATCTGCCAGCCAGAAGCGGGGCGGGTGAGTTTTGTTTGCCAGGGAAAAGGGCCGTGGTTTGTGTTCGGGGGCCTGTGGCTCGGAGCGGCCGGCTGGCTCCTGAAAATCCACGCCGCGCAGGATGGTTCCCAGATGAAAGGTGGCACCAGTGCCGTTTCGGGCTGGTTTGATAGAGCCAAGTGTCTCCTACAAATTGCCAGCCAGAAGCGGGGCGGGTGAGTTTTGTTTGCCAGGGAAAAGGGCCGTGGTTTGTGTTCAGGGGCCGGTGGCTAGGAGCGGCCGACTGGCTCCTGAAAATCCACGCCGCGCAGGATGGTTCCCAGACCCAAGGTGGCACCAGTGCCAGGTGGGGCTGGTTTGATAGAGGCAAGTGGCTCCTGCAATCTGCCAGCCAGAAGCGGGGCGGGTGAGTTTTGTTTGCGAAGCAAACGGGCTGTGGTTTGTGTTCGGGGGCCTGTGGCTGCGAGCGGCCGGCTTGCTCCTGAAAATCCACGCCGCGCAGGATGGTTCCCAGATGAAAGGTGGCACCAGTGCCGAGTGGGGCTCGTTTGATAGACGCAAGTGGCTCCTGCAATCTGCCAGCCAGAAGCGGGGCGGGTGAGTTTTGTTTGGCAGGGAAAAGGGCCGTGGTTTGTGTTCGGTGGCCTGTGGCTGCGAGCGGCCGGCTTACTCCTGAAAATCCACGCCGCGCAGGATGGTTCCCAGATGAAAGGTGGCACCAGTTCCGTTTCGGGCTGGTTTGATAGAGCCGAATGTCTCCTACAAAATGCCAGCCAGAAGCGGGGCGGGTGAGTTTTGTTTGCCAGGGAAAAGGGCCGTGGTTTGTGTCTGGGGGGCCTGTGGCTGGGAGTGGCCGGCTTGCTCCTGAAAATCCACGCCGCGCAGGATGGTTCCCAGACCCAAGGTGGACCCAGTGCCGAGTCGGGCTGGTTTGATAGAGCGAGGCGGCTGCTGAAATCTGCCAGCCAGAAGCGGGGCGGGTGAGTTTTGTTTGCCAGGGAAAAGGGCCGTGGTTTGTCTTCGGGGTCTGTGGCTAGGACCGGCCAACTGGCTCCTGAAAATCCACGATACGCAGGATGGTTCCCAGACCCAAGGTGGCACCAGTGCCGAGTGGGGCTGGTTTGATAGAGCGAGGTGGCTCCTGCAATCTGCCAGCCAGAAGTGGGGCAGGTGAGTTTTGTTTGCCAAGAAAACGGGCCGTGGTTTGTTTTCGGTGGCCTGTAGCTGCGAGCGGCCGGCTTGCTCCTGAAAATCCACGCCGCGCAGGATGGTTCCCAGACCCAAGGTGGCACCAGTGCCGAGTCGGGCTGGTTTGATAGAGCGAGGTGGCTGCTGAAATCTGCCAGCCAGAAGCGGGGCGGGTGAGTTTTGTTTGCCAGGGAAAAGGGCTGTGGTTTGTGTTCGGGGGCCTGTGGCTGTGAGTGGCCGGCTGCCTCCTGAAAATCCACGCCGCGCAGGGTGGTTCCCAGACGCAATGTGGCACCAGTGCCGAGTCGGGCTGGTTTGATAGAGGCAAGTGGCTCCTGCAATCTGCCAGCCAGAAGCGGGGCGGGTGAGTTTTGTTTGCCAGGGAAAAGGGCCGTGGTTTGTGTTCAGTGGCCTGTGGCTGCGAGCGGCCGGCTTGCTCCTGAAAATCCACGCCGCGCAGGATGGTTCCCAGATGAAAGGTGGCACCAGTGCCGAGTCGGGCTGGTTTGATAGAGCCAAGTGGCTCCTGCAATCTGCCAGCAAGAAGCGGGGCGGGTGAGTTTTGTTTGCCATGGAAAAGGGCCGTGGTTTGTGTTCGGGGGCCTGTGGCTAGGAGCGGCCGGCTGGCTCCTGAAAATCCACGCCGTGCAGGGTGGTTCCCAGACCCAAGGTGGCACCAGTGCCGAGTCGAGCTGGCTTGATAGAGCCAATTGGCTCCAGGAATCTGCCAGCCAGAAGCGGGGCGGGTGAGTTTTGTTTGCCATGGAAATGGGCCGTGGCTTGGGTTCAGGGAACTGTGGCTAGGAGCGGCCGGCTGGCTCCTGAAAATCCACGATACGCAGGATGGTTCCCAGATGAAAGGTGGCACCAGTGCCGAGTGGGGCTGGTTTGATAGAGGCAAGTGGCTCCTGCAATCTGCCAGCCAGAAGCGGGGCGGGTGAGTTTTGTTTTCCAGGGAAAAGGGCTATGGTTTGTGTTCGGTGGCCTCTGGCTGCGAGCAGCTGGCTTGCTCCTGAAAATCCACGCCGCGCAGGATGTTTCCCAGATGAAAGGTGGCACCAGTGCCGAGTGGGGCTGGTTTGATAGAGGCAAGTGGCTCCTGCAATCTGCCAGCCAGAAGCGGGGCGGGTGAGTTTTGTTTTCCAGGGAAAAGGGCTATGGTTGGTGTTCGGTGGCCTGTGGCTGCGAGCGGCTGACTTGCTCCTGAAAATCCACGCCGCGCAGGATGGTTCCCAGACCCAAGGTGGCACCAGTGCCGAGTCG
This sequence comes from Zonotrichia albicollis, assembly GCF_047830755.1. Taxonomy (NCBI): domain Eukaryota; kingdom Metazoa; phylum Chordata; class Aves; order Passeriformes; family Passerellidae; genus Zonotrichia; species Zonotrichia albicollis. The sequence continues at coordinate 3,163,935 of NC_133850.1, forward strand.
GGCTGGTTTGACAGAGCCAAGTGGCTCCTGCAATCTGCCAGCCAGAAGCGGGGCAGGTGAATATTGTTTCCCAGGGAAAAGGGCCGTCGTTTGTGTTCGGGGGCCTGTGGCTGGGAGCGGCCGGCTGGCTCCTGAAAATCCACGCCGCGCAGGGTGGTTCCCAGACCCAAGGTGGCACCAGTGCCGAGTCGGGCTGGTTTGATAGAGCGAGGTGGCTCCTGCAATCTGCCAGCCAGAAGCGGGGCGGGTGAGTTTTGTTTGCCAGGGAAAAGGGCCGTGGTTTGTGTTTGGGGGCCTGTGACTGGGAGTGGCCGGCTGGCTCCTGAAAATCCACGCCGCGCAGGGTGGTTCCCAGACCCAAGGTGGCACCAGTGCCGAATCGGGCTGGTTTGATAGAGGCAAGTGGCTCCTGCAATCTGCCAGCCAGAAGCGGGGCGGGTGAGTATTTTTTGCCAGGGAAAAGGGCCATGGTTTGTGTTTGGGGGCCTGTGGCTGGGAGTGGCCAGCCGGCTCCTGAAAATCCACGCCGTGCACGGTAGTTCCCAGACCCAAGGTGGCACCAGTGTCGAGTTGAGCCGGCTTGATAGAGCCAATTGGCTCCAGGAATCTGCCAGCCAGAAGCGGGGCGGGTGAGTTTTGTTTGCCATGGAAATGGGCTGTGGTTTGTGTCTGGGGGGCCTGTGGCTGGGAGTGGCCGGCTTGCTCCTGAAAATCCATGCCGCGCAGGAGGGTTCCCAGACCCAAGGTGGCACCAGTGCCGAGTCGGGCTGGTTTGATAGAGCCAAGTGGCTCCTGCAATCTGCCAGCCAGAAGCGGGGCGGGTGAGTTTTGTTTGCCAGGGAAAAGGGCCGTGGTTTGTGTTCGGGGGCCTGTGGCTGTGAGCGGCCGGCTTGCTCCTGAAAATCCACGCCGCGCAGGATGGTTCCCAGATGAAAGGTGGCACCAGTGCCGTTTCGGGCTGGTTTGATAGAGCCAAGTGTCTCCTACAAATTGCCAGCCAGAAGCGGGGCGGGTGAGTTTTGTTTGGCAGGGAAAAGGGCCGTGGTTTGTGTTCAGGGGCCTGTGGCTAGGAGCGGCCGACTGGCTCCTGAAAATCCACGCCGCGCAGGATGGTTCCCAGACCCAAGGTGGCACCAGTGCCAGGTGGGGCTGGTTTGATAGAGGCAAGTGGCTCCTGCAATCTGCCAGCCAGAAGCGGGGCGGGTGAGTTTTGTTTGCGAAGCAAACGGGCTGTGGTTTGTGTTCGGTGGCCTGTGGCTGCGAGCGGCCGGCTTGCTCCTGAAAATGCACGCCGCGCAGGATGGTTCCCAGATGAAAGGTGGCACCAGTGCCGAGTGGGGCTCGTTTGATAGACGCAAGTGGCTCCTGCAATCTGCCAGCCAGAAGCGGGGCGGGTGAGTTTTGTTTGGCAGGGAAAAGGGCCGTGGTTTGTGTTCGGGGGCCTGTGGCTAGGAGCGGCCGGCTGGCTCCTGAAAATCCACGCCGTGCAGGGTGGTTCCCAGACCCAAGGTGGCACCAGTGCCGAGTCGAGCTGGCTTGATAGAGCCAATTGGCTCCAGGAATCTGCCAGCCAGAAGCGGGGCGGGTGAGTTTTGTTTGCCATGGAAATGGGCCGTGGCTTGGGTTCAGGGAACTGTGGCTAGGAGCGGCCGGCTGGCTCCTGAAAATCCACGATACGCAGGATGGTTCCCAGATGAAAGGTGGCACCAGTGCCGAGTGGGGCTGGTTTGATAGAGGCAAGTGGCTCCTGCAATCTGCCAGCCAGAAGCGGGGCGGGTGAGTTTTGTTTTCCAGGGAAAAGGGCTATGGTTTGTGTTCGGTGGCCTCTGGCTGCGAGCGGCCGGCTTGCTCCTGAAAATGCACGCCGCGCAGGATGGTTCCCAGATGAAAGGTGGCACCAGTGCCGAGTGGGGCTCGTTTGATAGACGCAAGTGGCTCCTGCAATCTGCCAGCCAGAAGCGGGGCGGGTGAGTTTTGTTTGGCAGGGAAAAGGGCCGTGGTTTGTGTTCGGTGGCCTGTGGCTGCGAGCGGCCGGCTTACTCCTGAAAATCCACGCCGCGCAGGATGGTTCCCAGATGAAAGGTGGCACCAGTTCCGTTTCGGGCTGGTTTGATAGAGCCGAATGTCTCCTACAAAATGCCAGCCAGAAGCGGGGCGGGTGAGTTTTGTTTGCCAGGGAAAAGGGCCGTGGTTTGTGTCTGGGGGGCCTGTGGCTGGGAGTGGCCGGCTTGCTCCTGAAAATCCACGCCGCGCAGGATGGTTCCCAGACCCAAGGTGGACCCAGTGCCGAGTCGGGCTGGTTTGATAGAGCGAGGCGGCTGCTGAAATCTGCCAGCCAGAAGCGGGGCGGGTGAGTTTTGTTTGCCAGGGAAAAGGGCCGTGGTTTGTCTTCGGGGTCTGTGGCTAGGACCGGCCAACTGGCTCCTGAAAATCCACGATACGCAGGATGGTTCCCAGACCCAAGGTGGCACCAGTGCCGAGTGGGGCTGGTTTGATAGAGCGAGGTGGCTCCTGCAATCTGCCAGCCAGAAGTGGGGCAGGTGAGTTTTGTTTGCCAAGAAAACGGGCCGTGGTTTGTTTTCGGTGGCCTGTAGCTGCGAGCGGCCGGCTTGCTCCTGAAAATCCACGCCGCGCAGGATGGTTCCCAGACCCAAGGTGGCACCAGTGCCGAGTCGGGCTGGTTTGATAGAGCGAGGTGGCTGCTGAAATCTGCCAGCCAGAAGCGGGGCGGGTGAGTTTTGTTTGCCAGGGAAAAGGGCTGTGGTTTGTGTTCGGGGGCCTGTGGCTGTGAGTGGCCGGCTGCCTCCTGAAAATCCACGCCGCGCAGGGTGGTTCCCAGACGCAATGTGGCACCAGTGCCGAGTCGGGCTGGTTTGATAGAGGCAAGTGGCTCCTGCAATCTGCCAGCCAGAAGCGGGGCGGGTGAGTTTTGTTTGCCAGGGAAAAGGGCCGTGGTTTGTGTTCGGTGGCCTGTGGCTGCGAGCGGCCGGCTTGCTCCTGAAAATCCACGCCGCGCAGGATGGTTCCCAGATGAAAGGTGGCACCAGTGCCGAGTCGGGCTGGTTTGATAGAGCCAAGTGGCTCCTGCAATCTGCCAGCAAGAAGCGGGGCGGGTGAGTTTTGTTTGCCATGGAAAAGGGCCGTGGTTTGCTTTCGGGGGCCTGTGGCTAGGAGCGGCCGGCTGGCTCCTGAAAATCCACGCCGTGCAGGGTGGTTCCCAGACCCAAGGTGGCACCAGTGCCGAGTCGAGCTGGCTTGATAGAGCCAATTGGCTCCAGGAATCTGCCAGCCAGAAGCGGGGCGGGTGAGTTTTGTTTGCCATGGAAATGGGCCGTGGCTTGGGTTCAGGGAACTGTGGCTAGGAGCGGCCGGCTGGCTCCTGAAAATCCACGCCGCGCAGGATGGTTCCCAGATGAAAGGTGGCACCAGTGCCGAGTGGGGCTGGTTTGATAGAGGCAAGTGGCTCCTGCAATCTGCCAGCCAGAAGCGGGGCGGGTGAGTTTTGTTTGCCAGGGAAGAGGGCCGTGGTTTGTGTTCGGTGGCCTGTGGCTGGGAGTGGCTGGCTGGCTCCTGAAAATCCACGCCGCGCAGGGTGGTTCCCAGACCCAAGGTGGCACCAGTGCCGAATTGGGCTGGTTTGATAGAGGCATGTGTCTCCTGCAATCTGCCAGCCAGAAGTGGGGCGGGTGAGTTTTGTTTGCCAGGGAAAATGGCCGTGGTTTGTGTTCGGTGGCCTGTGGCTGCGAGCGGCCGGCTTACTCCTGAAAATCCACGCCGCGCAGGATGGTTCCCAGATGAAAGGTGGCACCAGTTCCGTTTCGGGCTGGTTTGATAGAGCCGAATGTCTCCTACAAAATGCCAGCCAGAAGCGGGGCGGGTGAGTTTTGTTTGCCAGGGAAAAGGGCCGTGGTTTGTGTCTGGGGGGCCTGTGGCTGGGAGTGGCCGGCTTGCTCCTGAAAATCCACGCCGCGCAGGATGGTTCCCAGACCCAAGGTGGACCCAGTGCCGAGTCGGGCTGGTTTGATAGAGCGAGGCGGCTGCTGAAATCTGCCAGCCAGAAGCGGGGCGGGTATGTTTTGTTTGCCAGGGAAAAGGGCCGTGGTTTGTCTTCGGGGTCTGTGGCTAGGACCGGCCAACTGGCTCCTGAAAATCCACGATACGCAGAATGGTTCCCAGACCCAAGGTGGCACCAGTGCCGAGTGGGGCTGGTTTGATAGAGCGAGGTGGCTCCTGCAATCTGCCAGCCAGAAGTGGGGCAGGTGAGTTTTGTTTGCCAAGAAAACGGGCCGTGGTTTGTTTTCGGTGGCCTGTAGCTGCGAGCGGCCGGCTTGCTCCTGAAAATCCACGCCGCGCAGGATGGTTCCCAGACCCAAGGTGGCACCAGTGCCGAGTCGGGCTGGTTTGATAGAGCGAGGTGGCTCCTGCAATCTGCCAGCCAGAAGCGGGGCCGGTGAGTTTTGTTTGACAGGGAAAAGGGCTGTGGTTTGTGTTCGGGGGCCTGTGGCTGTGAGTGGCCGGCTGCCTCCTGAAAATCCACGCCGCGCAGGGTGGTTCCCAGACGCAATGTGGAACCAGTGCCGAGTCGGGCTGGTTTGATAGAGCCAAGTGGCTCCTGCAATCTGCCAGCCAGAAGTGGGGCGGGTGAGTTTTGTTTTCCAGGGAAAAGGGCTATGGTTTGTGTTCGGTGGCCTCTGGCTGCGAGCAGCTGGCTTGCTCCTGAAAATCCACGCCGCGCAGGATGTTTCCCAGATGAAAGGTGGCACCAGTGCCGAGTGGGGCTGGTTTGATAGAGGCAAGTGGCTCCTGCAATCTGCCAGCCAGAAGCGGGGCGGGTGAGTTTTGTTTTCCAGGGAAAAGGGCTATGGTTGGTGTTCGGTGGCCTGTGGCTGCGAGCGGCTGACTTGCTCCTGAAAATCCACGCCGCGCAGGATGATTCCTAGACCCAAGGTGGCACCAGTGCCGAATCGGGCTGGTTTGATAGAGGCAAGTGGCTCCTGCAATCTGCCAGCCAGAAGCGGGGCGGGTGAGTATTTTTTGCCAGGGAAAAGGGCCGTGGTTTGTGTTTGGGGGCCTGTGGCTGGGAGTGGCCAGCCGGCTCCTGAAAATCCACGCCGTGCACGGTGGTTTACAGACCCAAGGTGGCACCAGTGTCGAGTTGAGCTGGCTTGCTAGAGCCAATTGGCTCCAGGAATCTGCCAGCCAGAAGCGGGGCGGGTGAGTTTTGTTTGCCATGGAAATGGGCTGTGGTTTGTGTCTGGGGGGCCTGTGGCTGGGAGCGGCCGGCTTGCTCCTGAAAATCCACGCCGCGCAGGAGGGTTCCCAGACCCAAGGTGGCACCAGTGCCGAGTCGGGCTGGTTTGATAGAGGCAAGTGGCTCCTGCAATCTGCCAGCCAGAAGCGGGGTGGGTGAGTTTTGTTTGCCAGGGAAAAGGGCCGTGGTTTGTGTTTGGGGGCCTGTGGCTGGGAGTGGCCAGCCGGCTCCTGAAAATCCACGCCGTGCACGGTGGTTCCCAGACCCAAGGTGGCACCAGTGTCGAGTTGAGCTGGCTTGATAGAGCCAATTGGCTCCAGGAATCTGCCAGCCAGAAGCGGGGCGGGTGAGTTTTGTTTGCCATGGAAATGGGCTGTGGTTTGTGTCTGGGGGGCCTGTGGCTGGGAGTGGCCGGCTTGCTCCTGAAAATCCACGCCGCGCTGGAGGGTTCCTAGACCCAAGGTGGCACCAGTGCCGAGTCGGGCTGGTTTGATAGAGCCAAGTGGCTCCTGCAATCTGCCAGCCAGAAGCGGGGCGGGTGAGTTTTGTTTGCCAGGGAAAAGGGCCGTGGTTTGTGTTCGGGGGCCTGTGGCTGTGAGCGGCCGACTGGCTCCTGAAAATCCACGCCGCGCAGGATGGTTCCCAGATGAAAGGTGGCACCAGTGCCGTTTCGGGCTGGTTTGATAGAGCCAAGTGTCTCCTACAAATTGCCAGCCAGAAGCGGGGCGGGAGAGTTTTGTTTGCCAGGGAAAAGGGCCGTGGTTTGTGTTCAGGGGCCTGTGGCTAGGAGCGGCCGACTGGCTCCTGAAAATCCACGCCGCGCAGGATGGTTCCCAGACCCAAGGTGGCACCAGTGCCAGGTGGGGCTGGTTTGATAGAGGCAAGTGGCTCCTGCAATCTGCCAGCCAGAAGCGGGGCGGGTGAGTTTTGTTTGCGAAGCAAACGGGCTGTGGTTTGTGTTCGGTGGCCTGTGGCTGCGAGCGGCCGGCTTGCTCCTGAAAATCCACGCCGCGCAGGATGGTTCCCAGATGAAAGGTGGCACCAGTGCCGAGTGGGGCTCGTTTGATAGACGCAAGTGGCTCCTGCAATCTGCCAGCCAGAAGCGGGGCGGGTGAGTTTTGTTTGGCAGGGAAAAGGGCCGTGGTTTGTGTTCGGTGGCCTGTGGCTGCGAGCGGCCGGCTTACTCCTGAAAATCCACGCCGCGCAGGATGGTTCCCAGATGAAAGGTGGCACCAGTTCCGTTTTGGGCTGGTTTGATAGAGCCGAATGTCTCCTACAAAATGCCAGCCAAAAGCGGGGCGGGTGAGTTTTGTTTGCCAGGGAAAAGGGCCGTGGTTTGTGTCTGGGGGGCCTGTGGCTGGGAGTGGCCGGCTTGCTCCTGAAAATCCACGCCGCGCAGGATGGTTCCCAGACCCAAGGTGGCACCAGTGCCGAGTCGGGCTGGTTTGATAGAGCGAGGTGGCTGCTGAAATCTGCCAGCCAGAAGCGGGGCGGGTGAGTTTTGTTTGCCAGGGAAAAGGGCTGTGGTTTGTGTTCGGGGGCCTGTGGCTGTGAGTGGCCGGCTGCCTCCTGAAAATCCACGCCGCGCAGGGTGGTTCCCAGACGCAATGTGGCACCAGTGCCGAGTCGGGCTGGTTTGATAGAGGCAAGTGGCTCCTACAATCTGCCAGCCAGAAGCGGGGCGGGTGAGTTTTGTTTGCCAGGGAAAAGGGCCGTGGTTTGTGTTCGGTGGCCTGTGGCTGCGAGCGGCCGGCTTGCTCCTGAAAATCCACGCCGCGCAGGATGGTTCCCAGATGAAAGGTGGCACCAGTGCCGAGTCGGGCTGGTTTGATAGAGCCAAGTGGCTCCTGCAATCTGCCAGCAAGAAGCGGGGCGGGTGAGTTTTGTTTGCCATGGAAAAGGGCCGTGGTTTGTGTTCGGGGGCCTGTGGCTAGGAGCGGCCGGCTGGCTCCTGAAAATCCATGCCGTGCAGGGTGGTTCCCAGACCCAAGGTGGCACCAGTGCCGAGTCGAGCTGGCTTGATAGAGCCAATTGGCTCCAGGAATCTGCCAGCCAGAAGCGGGGCGGGTGAGTTTTGTTTGCCATGGAAATGGGCCGTGGCTTGGGTTCAGGGAACTGTGGCTAGGAGCGGCCGGCTGGCTCCTGAAAATCCACGATACGCAGGATGGTTCCCAGATGAAAGGTGGCACCAGTGCCGAGTGGGGCTGGTTTGATAGAGGCAAGTGGCTCCTGCAATCTGCCAGCCAGAAGCGGGGCGGGTGAGTTTTGTTTTCCAGGGAAAAGGGCTATGGTTTGTGTTCGGTGGCCTCTGGCTGCGAGCAGCTGGCTTGCTCCTGAAAATCCACGCCGCGCAGGATGTTTCCCAGATGAAAGGTGGCACCAGTGCCGAGTGGGGCTGGTTTGATAGAGGCAAGTGGCTCCTGCAATCTGCCAGCCAGAAGCGGGGCGGGTGAGTTTTGTTTTCCAGGGAAAAGGGCTATGGTTGGTGTTCGGTGGCCTGTGGCTGCGAGCGGCTGACTTGCTCCTGAAAATCCACGCCACGCAGGATGGTTCCCAGACCCAAGGTGGCACCAGTGCCGAGTCGGGCTGGTTTGACAGAGCCAAGTGGCTCCTGCAATCTGCCAGCCAGAAGCGGGGCAGGTGAATATTGTTTCCCAGGGAAAAGGGCCGTCGTTTGTGTTCGGGGGCCTGTGGCTGGGAGCGGCCGGCTGGCTCCTGAAAATCCACGCCGCGCAGGGTGGTTCCCAGACCCAAGGTGGCACCAGTGCCGAGTCGGGCTGGTTTGATAGAGCGAGGTGGCTCCTGCAATCTGCCAGCCAGAAGCGGGGCGGGTGAGTTTTGTTTGCCAGGGAAAAGGGCCGTGGTTTGTGTTTGGGGGCCTGTGACTGGGAGTGGCCGGCTGGCTCCTGAAAATCCACGCCGCGCAGGGTGGTTCCCAGACCCAAGGTGGCACCAGTGCCGAATCGGGCTGGTTTGATAGAGGCAAGTGGCTCCTGCAATCTGCCAGCCAGAAGCGGGGCGGGTGAGTATTTTTTGCCAGGGAAAAGGGCCATGGTTTGTGTTTGGGGGCCTGTGGCTGGGAGTGGCCAGCCGGCTCCTGAAAATCCACGCCGTGCACGGTGGTTCCCAGACCCAAGGTGGCACCAGTGTCGAGTTGAGCCGGCTTGATAGAGCCAATTGGCTCCAGGAATCTGCCAGCCAGAAGCGGGGCGGGTGAGTTTTGTTTGCCATGGAAATGGGCTGTGGTTTGTGTCTGGGGGGCCTGTGGCTGGGAGTGGCCGGCTTGCTCCTGAAAATCCATGCCGCGCAGGAGGGTTCCCAGACCCAAGGTGGCACCAGTGCCGAGTCGGGCTGGTTTGATAGAGCCAAGTGGCTCCTGCAATCTGCCAGCCAGAAGCGGGGCGGGTGAGTTTTGTTTGCCAGGGAAAAGGGCCGTGGTTTGTGTTCGGGGGCCTGTGGCTCGGAGCGGCCGGCTTGCTCCTGAAAATCCACGCCGCGCAGGATGGTTCCCAGATGAAAGGTGGCACCAGTGCCGTTTCGGGCTGGTTTGATAGAGCCAAGTGTCTCCTACAAATTGCCAGCCAGAAGCGGGACGGGTGAGTTTTGTTTGGCAGGGAAAAGGGCCGTGGTTTGTGTTCAGGGGCCTGTGGCTAGGAGCGGCCGACTGGCTCCTGAAAATCCACGCCGCGCAGGATGGTTCCCAGACCCAAGGTGGCACCAGTGCCAGGTGGGGCTGGTTTGATAGAGGCAAGTGGCTCCTGCAATCTGCCAGCCAGAAGCGGGGCGGGTGAGTTTTGTTTGCGAAGCAAACGGGCTGTGGTTTGTGTTCGGTGGCCTGTGGCTGCGAGCGGCCGGCTTGCTCCTGAAAATGCACGCCGCGCAGGATGGTTCCCAGATGAAAGGTGGCACCAGTGCCGAGTGGGGCTCGTTTGATAGACGCAAGTGGCTCCTGCAATCTGCCAGCCAGAAGCGGGGCGGGTGAGTTTTGTTTGGCAGGGAAAAGGGCCGTGGTTTGTGTTCGGGGGCCTGTGGCTAGGAGCGGCCGGCTGGCTCCTGAAAATCCACGCCGTGCAGGGTGGTTCCCAGACCCAAGGTGGCACCAGTGCCGAGTCGAGCTGGCTTGATAGAGCCAATTGGCTCCAGGAATCTGCCAGCCAGAAGCGGGGCGGGTGAGTTTTGTTTGCCATGGAAATGGGCCGTGGCTTGGGTTCAGGGAACTGTGGCTAGGAGCGGCCGGCTGGCTCCTGAAAATCCACGATACGCAGGATGGTTCCCAGATGAAAGGTGGCACCAGTGCCGAGTGGGGCTGGTTTGATAGAGGCAAGTGGCTCCTGCAATCTGCCAGCCAGAAGCGGGGCGGGTGAGTTTTGTTTTCCAGGGAAAAGGGCTATGGTTTGTGTTCGGTGGCCTCTGGCTGCGAGCGGCCGGCTTGCTCCTGAAAATGCACGCCGCGCAGGATGGTTCCCAGATGAAAGGTGGCACCAGTGCCGAGTGGGGCTCGTTTGATAGACGCAAGTGGCTCCTGCAATCTGCCAGCCAGAAGCGGGGCGGGTGAGTTTTGTTTGGCAGGGAAAAGGGCCGTGGTTTGTGTTCGGTGGCCTGTGGCTGCGAGCGGCCGGCTTACTCCTGAAAATCCACGCCGCGCAGGATGGTTCCCAGATGAAAGGTGGCACCAGTTCCGTTTCGGGCTGGTTTGATAGAGCCGAATGTCTCCTACAAAATGCCAGCCAGAAGCGGGGCGGGTGAGTTTTGTTTGCCAGGGAAAAGGGCCGTGGTTTGTGTCTGGGGGGCCTGTGGCTGGGAGTGGCCGGCTTGCTCCTGAAAATCCACACCGCGCAGGATGGTTCCCAGACCCAAGGTGGCACCAGTGCCGAGTCGGGCTGGTTTGATAGAGCGAGGCGGCTGCTGAAATCTGCCAGCCAGAAGCGGGGCGGGTGAGTTTTGTTTGCCAGGGAAAAGGGCCGTGGTTTGTCTTCGGGGTCTGTGGCTAGGACCGGCCAACTGGCTCCTGAAAATCCACGATACGCAGGATGGTTCCCAGACCCAAGGTGGCACCAGTGCCGAGTGGGGCTGGTTTGATAGAGCGAGGTGGCTCCTGCAATCTGCCAGCCAGAAGTGGGGCAGGTGAGTTTTGTTTGCCAAGAAAACGGGCCGTGGTTTGTTTTCGGTGGCCTGTAGCTGCGAGCGGCCGGCTTGCTCCTGAAAATCCACGCCGCGCAGGATGGTTCCCAGACCCAAGGTGGCACCAGTGCCGAGTCGGGCTGGTTTGATAGAGCGAGGTGGCTGCTGAAATCTGCCAGCCAGAAGCGGGGCGGGTGAGTTTTGTTTGCCAGGGAAAAGGGCTGTGGTTTGTGTTCGGGGGCCTGTGGCTGTGAGTGGCCGGCTGCCTCCTGAAAATCCACGCCGCGCAGGGTGGTTCCCAGACGCAATGTGGCACCAGTGCCGAGTCGGGCTGGTTTGATAGAGGCAAGTGGCTCCTGCAATCTGCCAGCCAGAAGCGGGGCGGGTGAGTTTTGTTTGCCAGGGAAAAGGGCCGTGGTTTGTGTTCGGTGGCCTGTGGCTGCGAGCGGCCGGCTTGCTCCTGAAAATCCACGCCGCGCAGGATGGTTCCCAGATGAAAGGTGGCACCAGTGCCGAGTCGGGCTGGTTTGATAGAGCCAAGTGGCTCCTGCAATCTGCCAGCAAGAAGCGGGGCGGGTGAGTTTTGTTTGCCATGGAAAAGGGCCGTGGTTTGTGTTCGGGGGCCTGTGGTTAGGAGCGGCCGGCTGGCTCCTGAAAATCCATGCCGTGCAGGGTGGTTCCCAGACCCAAGGTGGCACCAGTGCCGAGTCGAGCTGGCTTGATAGAGCCAATTGGCTCCAGGAATCTGCCAGCCAGAAGCGGGGCGGGTGAGTTTTGTTTGCCATGGAAATGGGCCGTGGCTTGGGTTCAGGGAACTGTGGCTAGGAGCGGCCGGCTGGCTCCTGAAAATCCACGCCGCGCAGGATGGTTCCCAGATGAAAGGTGGCACCAGTGCCGAGTGGGGCTGGTTTGATAGAGGCAAGTGGCTCCTGCAATCTGCCAGCCAGAAGCGGGGCGGGTGAGTTTTGTTTGCCAGGGAAGAGGGCCGTGGTTTGTGTTCGGTGGCCTGTGGCTGGGAGTGGCTGGCTGGCTCCTGAAAATCCACGCCGCGCAGGGTGGTTCCCAGACCCAAGGTGGCACCAGTGCCGAATTGGGCTGGTTTGATAGAGGCATGTGTCTCCTGCAATCTGCCAGCCAGAAGTGGGGCGGGTGAGTTTTGTTTGCCAGGGAAAATGGCCGTGGTTTGTGTTCGGTGGCCTGTGGCTGCGAGCGGCCGGCTTACTCCTGAAAATCCACGCCGCGCAGGATGGTTCCCAGATGAAAGGTGGCACCAGTTCCGTTTCGGGCTGGTTTGATAGAGCCGAATGTCTCCTACAAAATGCCAGCCAGAAGCGGGGCGGGTGAGTTTTGTTTGCCAGGGAAAAGGGCCGTGGTTTGTGTCTGGGGGGCCTGTGGCTGGGAGTGGCCGGCTTGCTCCTGAAAATCCACGCCGCGCAGGATGGTTCCCAGACCCAAGGTGGACCCAGTGCCGAGTCGGGCTGGTTTGATAGAGCGAGGCGGCTGCTGAAATCTGCCAGCCAGAAGCGGGGCGGGTGAGTTTTGTTTGCCAGGGAAAAGGGCCGTGGTTTGTCTTCGGGGTCTGTGGCTAGGACCGGCCAACTGGCTCCTGAAAATCCACGATACGCAGAATGGTTCCCAGACCCAAGGTGGCACCAGTGCCGAGTGGGGCTGGTTTGATAGAGCGAGGTGGCTCCTGCAATCTGCCAGCCAGAAGTGGGGCAGGTGAGTTTTGTTTGCCAAGAAAACGGGCCGTGGTTTGTTTTCGGTGGCCTGTAGCTGCGAGCGGCCGGCTTGCTCCTGAAAATCCACGCCGCGCAGGATGGTTCCCAGACCCAAGGTGGCACCAGTGCCGAGTCGGGCTGGTTTGATAGAGCGAGGTGGCTCCTGCAATCTGCCAGCCAGAAGCGGGGCGGGTGAGTTTTGTTTGACAGGGAAAAGGGCTGTGGTTTGTGTTCGGGGGCCTGTGGCTGTGAGTGGCCGGCTGCCTCCTGAAAATCCACGCCGCGCAGGGTGGTTCCCAGACGCAATGTGGCACCAGTGCCGAGTCGGGCTGGTTTGATAGAGCCAAGTGGCTCCTGCAATCTGCCAGCCAGAAGTGGGGCGGGTGAGTTTTGTTTTCCAGGGAAAAGGGCTATGGTTTGTGTTCGGTGGCCTCTGGCTGCGAGCAGCTGGCTTGCTCCTGAAAATCCACGCCGCGCAGGATGTTTCCCAGATGAAAGGTGGCACCAGTGCCGAGTGGGGCTGGTTTGATAGAGGCAAGTGGCTCCTGCAATCTGCCAGCCAGAAGCGGGGCGGGTGAGTTTTGTTTTCCAGGGAAAAGGGCTATGGTTGGTGTTCGGTGGCCTGTGGCTGCGAGCGGCTGACTTGCTCCTGAAAATCCACGCCGCGCAGGATGATTCCTAGACCCAAGGTGGCACCAGTGCCGAATCGGGCTGGTTTGATAGAGGCAAGTGGCTCCTGCAATCTGCCAGCCAGAAGCGGGGCGGGTGAGTATTTTTTGCCAGGGAAAAGGGCCGTGGTTTGTGTTTGGGGGCCTGTGGCTGGGAGTGGCCAGCCGGCTCCTGAAAATCCACGCCGTGCACGGTGGTTTACAGACCCAAGGTGGCACCAGTGTCGAGTTGAGCTGGCTTGCTAGAGCCAATTGGCTCCAGGAATCTGCCAGCCAGAAGCGGGGCGGGTGAGTTTTGTTTGCCATGGAAATGGGCTGTGGTTTGTGTCTGGGGGGCCTGTGGCTGGGAGCGGCCGGCTTGCTCCTGAAAATCCACGCCGCGCAGGAGGGTTCCCAGACCCAAGGTGGCACCAGTGCCGAGTCGGGCTGGTTTGATAGAGCCAAGTGGCTCCTGCAATCTGCCAGCCAGAAGCGGGGTGGGTGAGTTTTGTTTGCCAGGGAAAAGGGCCGTGGTTTGTGTTTGGGGGCCTGTGGCTGGGAGTGGCCAGCCGGCTCCTGAAAATCCACGCCGTGCACGGTGGTTCCCAGACCCAAGGTGGCACCAGTGTCGAGTTGAGCTGGCTTGATAGAGCCAATTGGCTCCAGGAATCTGCCAGCCAGAAGCGGGGCGGGTGAGTTTTGTTTGCCATGGAAATGGGCTGTGGTTTGTGTCTGGGGGGCCTGTGGCTGGGAGTGGCCGGCTTGCTCCTGAAAATCCACGCCGCGCTGGAGGGTTCCCAGACCCAAGGTGGCACCAGTGCCGAGTCGGGCTGGTTTGATAGAGCCAAGTGGCTCCTGCAATCTGCCAGCCAGAAGCGGGGCGGGTGAGTTTTGTTTGCCAGGGAAAAGGGCCGTGGTTTGTGTTCGGGGGCCTGTGGCTGTGAGCGGCCGGCTTGCTCCTGAAAATCCACGCCGCGCAGGATGGTTCCCAGATGAAAGGTGGCACCAGTGCCGTTTCGGGCTGGTTTGATAGAGCCAAGTGTCTCCTACAAATTGCCAGCCAGAAGCGGGGCGGGAGAGTTTTGTTTGCCAGGGAAAAGGGCCGTGGTTTGTGTTCAGGGGCCTGTGGCTAGGAGCGGCCGACTGGCTCCTGAAAATCCACGCCGCGCAGGATGGTTCCCAGACCCAAGGTGGCACCAGTGCCAGGTGGGGCTGGTTTGATAGAGGCAAGTGGCTCCTGCAATCTGCCAGCCAGAAGCGGGGCGGGTGAGTTTTGTTTGCCAGGGAAGAGGGCTGTGGTTTCTGTTCGGTGGCCTGTGGCTGCGAGCGGCCGGCTTGCTCCTGAAAATGCACGCCGCGCAGGATGGTTCCCAGATGAAAGGTGGCACCAGTGCCGAGTGGGGCTCGTTTGATAGACGCAAGTGGCTCCTGCAATCTGCCAGCCAGAAGCGGGGCGGGTGAGTTTTGTTTGGCAGGGAAAAGGGCCGTGGTTTGTGTTCGGTGGCCTGTGGCTGCGAGCGGCCGGCTTACTCCTGAAAATCCACGCCGCGCAGGATGGTTCCCAGATGAAAGGTGGCACCAGTTCCGTTTTGGGCTAGTTTGATAGAGCCGAATGTCTCCTACAAAATGCCAGCCAAAAGCGGGGCGGGTGAGTTTTGTTTGCCAGGGAAAAGGGCCGTGGTTTGTGTCTGGGGGGCCTGTGGCTGGGAGTGGCCGGCTTGCTCCTGAAAATCCACGCCGCGCAGGATGGTTCCCAGACCCAAGGTGGACCCAGTGCCGAGTCGGGCTGGTTTGATAGAGCGAGGCGGCTGCTGAAATCTGCCAGCCAGAAGCGGGGTGGGTGAGTTTTGTTTGCCAGGGAAAAGGGCCGTGGTTTGTCTTCGGGGTCTGTGGCTAGGAGCGGCCAACTGGCTCCTGAAAATCCACGATACGCAGGATGGTTCCCAGACCCAAGGTGGCACCAGTGCCGAGTGGGGCTGGTTTGATAGAGCGAGGTGGCTCCTGCAATCTGCCAGCCAGAAGTGGGGCAGGTGAGTTTTGTTTGCCAAGAAAACGGGCCGTGGTTTGTTTTCGGTGGCCTGTAGCTGCGAGCGGCCGGCTTGCTCCTGAAAATCCACGCCGCGCAGGATGGTTCCCAGACCCAAGGTGGCACCAGTGCCGAGTCGGGCTGGTTTGATAGAGCGAGGTGGCTCCTGCAATCTGCCAGCCAGAAGCGGGCCGGGTGAGTTTTGTTTGACAGGGAAAAGGGCTGTGGTTTGTGTTCGGGGGCCTGTGGCTGTGAGTGGCCGGCTGCCTCCTGAAAATCCACGCCGCGCAGGGTGGTTCCCAGACGCAATGTGGCACCAGTGCCGAGTGGGGCTGGTTTGATAGAGCCAAGTGGCTCCTGCAATCTGCCAGCCAGAAGCGGGGCGGGTGAGTTTTGTTTGCCAGGGAAAAGGGCCGTGGTTTGTGTTCGGTGGCCTGTGGCTGCGAGCGGCCGGCTTGCTCCTGAAAATCCACGCCGCGCAGGATGGTTCCCAGATGAAAGGTGGCACCAGTGCCGAGTCGGGCTGGTTTGATAGAGCCAAGTGGCTCCTGCAATCTGCCAGCAAGAAGCAGGGCGGGTGAGTTTTGTTTGCCATGGAAAAGGGCCGTGGTTTGTGTTCGGGGGCCTGTGGCTAGGAGCGGCCGGCTGGCTCCTGAAAATCCACGCCGTGCAGGGTGGTTCCCAGACCCAAGGTGGCACCAGTGCCGAGTCGAGCTGGCTTGATAGAGCCAATTAGCTCCAGGAATCTGCCAGCCAGAAGCGGGGCGGGTGGGTTTTGTTTGCCATGGAAATGGGCCGTGGCTTGGGTTCGGGGAACTGTGGCTAGGAGCGGCCGGCTGGCTCCTGAAAATCCACGCCGCGCAGGATGGTTCCCAGATGAAAGGTGGCACCAGTGCCGAGTGGGGCTGGTTTGATAGAGGCAAGTGGCTCCTGCAATCTGCCAGCCAGAAGCGGGGCGGGTGAGTTTTGTTTTCCAGGGAAAAGGGCTATGGTTTGTGTTCGGTGGCCTGTGGCTGCGAGCAGCTGGCTTGCTCCTGAAAATCCACGCCGCGCAGGATGTTTCCCAGATGAAAGGTGGCACCAGTGCCGAGTGGGGCTGGTTTGATAGAGGCAAGTGGCTCCTGCAATCTGCCAGCCAGAAGCGGGGCGGGTGAGTTTTGTTTTCCAGGGAAAAGGGCTATGGTTTGTGTTCGGTGGCCTGTGGCTGAGAGCGGCTGACTTGCTCCTGAAAATCCACGCCGCGCAGGATGATTCCCAGATGAAAGGTGGCACCAGTGCCGAGTCTGGCTGGTTTGATAGAGGCAAGTGACTCCTGAAATCTGCCAGCCAGAAGCAGGGCGGGTGAGTTTTGTTTGCCAAAGAAAAGGGCCGTGGTTTGTGTTCGGTGGCCTGTGGCTGCGAGCGGCCGGCTTACTCCTGAAAATCCACGATAAGCAGGATGGTTCCCAGATGAAAGGTGGCACCAGTGCCGTTTCGGGCTGGTTTGATAGAGCCAAGTGTCTTCTACAAACTGCCAGCCAGAAGTGGGGCGGGTGAGTTTTGTTTGCCAGGGAAGAGGGCTGTGGTTTGTGTTCGGTGGCCTGTGGCTGGGAGTGGCTGGCTGGCTCCTGAAAATCCACGCCGCGCAGGGTGGTTCCCAGACCCAAGGTGGCACCAGTGCCGAATTGGGCTGGTTTGATAGAGGCATGTGTCTCCTGCAATCTGCCAGCCAGAAGTGGGGCGGGTGAGTTTTGTTTGCCAGGGAAAATGGCCGTGGTTTGTGTTCGGTGGCCTGTGGCTGCGAGCGGCCGGCTTACTCCTGAAAATCCACGCCGCGCAGGATGGTTCCCAGATGAAAGGTGGCACCAGTTCCGTTTCGGGCTGGTTTGATAGAGCCGAATGTCTCCTACAAAATGCCAGCCAGAAGCGGGGCGGGTGAGTTTTGTTTGCCAGGGAAAAGGGCCGTGGTTTGTGTCTGGGGGGCCTGTGGCTGGGAGTGGCCGGCTTGCTCCTGAAAATCCACGCCGCGCAGGATGGTTCCCAGATGAAAGGTGGCACCAGTGCCGAGTCGGGCTGGTTTGATAGAGCCAAGTGTCTTCTACAAACTGCCACCAGAAGTGGGGTGGGTGAGTTTTGTTTGCCAGGGAAAAGGGCCGTGGTTTGTGTTTGGGGGCCTGGGGCTGCGAGTGGCCAGCCGGCTCCTGAAAATCCACGCCGTGCACGGTGGTTCCCAGACCCAAGGTGGCACCAGTGTCGAGTTGAGCTGGCTTGATAGAGCCAATTGGCTCCAGGAATCAGCCAGCCAGAAGCGGGGCGGGTGAGTTTTGTTTGCCAAGAAAACGGGCCGTGGTTTGTTTTCGGTGGCCTGTAGCTGCCAGCGGCCGGCTTGCTCCTGAAAATCCACGCCGCGCAGGATGGTTCCCAGACGCAAGGGGGCACCAGTGCCGAGTCGGGCTGGTTTGATAGAGCCAAGTGGCTCCTGCAATCTGCCAGCCAGAAGATGGGCAGGTCAGTTTTACTTCCAGGGAAAAGGGCCGTAGTTTGTGTTTGGGGGCCTGTGGCTGGGAGTGGACGGATGGCTCCTGAAAATCCACTCCTCGCAGGGTGGTTCCCAGATGAAAGGTGGCACCAGTGCCGAGTGGGGCTGGTTTGATAGAGGCAAGTGGCTCCTGCAATCTGCCAGCCAGAAGCGGGGCGGGTGAGTTTTGTTTGCCAGGGAAAAGGGCCGTGGTTTGTGTTCGGGGGCCTGTGGCTAGGAGTGGCCGGCTGGCTCCTGAAAATCCACGCCGTGCAGGGTGGTTCCCAGACCCAAGGTGGCACCAGTGCCGAGTCGAGCTGGCTTGATAGAGCCAATTGGCTCCAGGAATCTGCCAGCCAGAAGCGGGGCGGGTGATTTTTGTTTGCCATGGAAATGGACCGTGGCTTGGTTTCGGGGAACTGTGGCTAGGAGCGGCCGGCTGGCTCCTAAAAATCCACGCCGCGCAGGATGGTTCCCAGATGAAAGGTGGCACCAGTGCCGAGTGGGCCTGGTTTGATAGAGGCAAGTGGCTCCTGCAATCTGCCAGCCAGAAGCGGGGCGGGTGAGTTTTGTTTTCCAGGGAAAAGGGCTATGGTTTGTGTTCGGTGGCCTGTGGCTGCGAGCAGCTGGCTTGCTCCTGAAAATCCACGCCGCGCAGGATGGTTCCCAGATGAAAGGTGCCACCAGTGCCGAGTCGGGCTGGTTTGATAGAGCCAAGTGTCTTCTACAAACTGCCAGCCAGAAGTGGGGCGGGTGAGTTTTGTTTGGCAGGGAAAAGGGCCGTGGTTTGTGTTCGGGGGCCTGTGGCTGGGAGTGGCAGGCTGGATCCTGAAAATCCACGCCGTGCAGGGTGGTTCCCAGACCCAAGGTGGCACCAGTGCCGAGTCGAGCTGGCTTGATAGAGCCAATTGGCTCCAGGAATCTGCCAGCCAGAAGCGGGGCGGGTGAGTTTTGTTTGCCAGGGAAAAGGGCCGTGGTTTGTGTTCGGTGGCCTGTGGCTGCGAGCGGCCGGCTTACTCCTGAAAATCCACGCCGCGCAGGATGGTTCCCAGATGAAAGGTGGCATCAGTTCCGTTTCGGGCTGGTTTGATAGAGCCGAATGTCTCCTACAAAATGCCAGCCAGAAGCGGGGCGGGTGAGTTTTGTTTGCCAGGGAAAAGGGCCGTGGTTTGTGTCTGGGGGGCCTGTGGCTGGGAGTGGCCGGCTTGCTCCTGAAAATCCATGCCGCGCAGGATGGTTCCCAGACGCAAGGGGGCACCAGTGCCGAGTCGGGCTGGTTTGATAGAGCCAAGTGGCTCCTGGAATCTGCCAGCCAGAAGATGGGCAGGTCAGTTTTACTTCCAGGGAAAAGGGCCGTAGTTTGTGTTTGGGGGCCTGTGGCAGCGAGCGGCCGGCTTACTCCTGAAAATCCACGATAAGCAGGATGGTTCCCAGATGAAAGGTGGCACCAGTGCCGTTTCGGGCTGGTTTGATAGAGCCAAGTGTCTTCTACAAACTGCCAGCCAGAAGTGGGGCGGGTGAGTTTTGTTTGCCAGGGAAGAGGGCCGTGGTTTGTGTTCGGTGGCCTGTGGCTGGGGGTGGCTGGCTGCCTCCTGAAAATCCACGCCGCGCAGGGTGGTTCCCAGACCCAAGGTGGCACCAGTGCCGAATTGGGCTGGTTTGATAGAGGCATGTGTCTCCTGCAATCTGCCAGCCAGAAGTGGGGCGGGTGAGTTTTGTTTGCCAGGGAAAATGGCCTTGGTTTGTGTTCGGTGGCCTGTGGCTGCGAGCGGCCGGCTTACTCCTGAAAATCCACGCCGCGCAGGATGGTTCCCAGATGAAAGGTGGCACCAGTTCCGTTTCGGGCTGGTTTGATAGAGCCAAGTGTCTCCTACAAAATGCCAGCCAGGAGCGCGGCGGGTGAGTTTTGTTTGCCAGGGAAAAGGGCCGTGGTTTGTGTCTGGGGGGCCTGTGGCTGAGAGTGGCCGGCTTGCTCCTGAAAATCCACGCCGCGCAGGATGGTTCCCAGACCCAAGGTGGCACCAGTGCCGAGTCGGGCTGGTTTGATAGAGCCAAGTGGCTCCTGCAATCTGCCAGCCAGAAGCGGGGCGGGTGAGTTTTGTTTGCCAGGGAAAAGGGCCGTGGTTTGTGTTCGGGGGCCTGTGGCTGGGAGTGGCCGGCTGGCTCCTGAAAATCCATGCCACTCAGGACGGTTCCCAGACCCAAGGTGGCACCAGTGCCTAGTGGGGCTGGTTTGATAGAGCGAGGTGGCTCCTGCAATCTGCCAGCCAGAAGCGGGGCGGGTGAGTTTTTATTGCCAGGGAAAAGGGCCGTGGTTTGTGTTCAAGGGCCTGTGGCTGCGAGCGGCCGGCTTACTCCTGAAAATCCACGCCGCGCAGGATGGTTCCCAGATGAAAGGTGGCACCAGTTCCGTTTCGGGCTGGTTTGATAGAGCCGAATGTCTCCTACAAAATGCCAGCCAGAAGCGGGGCGGGTGAGTTTTGTTTGCCAGGGAAAAGGGCCGTGGTTTGTGTCTGGGGGGCCTGTGGCTGGGAGTGGCCGGCTTGCTCCTGAAAATCCACGCCGCGCAGGATGGTTCCCAGACCCAAGGTGGACCCAGTGCCGAGTCGAGCTGGTTTGATAGAGCGAGGCGGCTGCTGAAATCTGCCAGCCAGAAGCGGGGCGGGTGAGTTTTGTTTGCCAGGGAAAAGGGCCGTGGTTTGTCTTCGGGGTCTGTGGCTAGGACCGGCCAACTGGCTCCTGAAAATCCACGCCGCGCAGGATGGTTCCCAGACCCAAGGTGGCACCAGTGCCGAGTGGGGCTGGTTTGATAGAGCGAGGTGGCTCCTGCAATCTGCCAGCCAGAAGTGGGGCAGGTGAGTTTTGTTTGCCAAGAAAACGGGCCGTGGTTTGTTTTCGGTGGCCTGTAGCTGGGAGCGGCCGGCTTGCTCCTGAAAATCCACGCCGCGCAGGATGGTTCCCAGACCCAAGGTGGCACCAGTGCCGAGTCGGGCTGGTTTGATAGAGCGAGGTGGCTCCTGCAATCTGCCAGCCAGAAGCGGGGCGGGTGAGTTTTGTTTGACAGGGAAAAGGGCTGTGGTTTGTGTTCGGGGGCCTGTGGCTGTGAGTGGCCGGCTGCCTCCTGAAAATCCACGCCGCGCAGGGTGGTTCCCAGACGCAATGTGGCACCAGTGCCGAGTCGGGCTGGTATGATAGAGCCAAGTGGCTCCTGCAATCTGCCAGCCAGAAGCGGGGCGGGTGAGTTTTGTTTGCCATGGAAAAGGGCCGTGGTTTGTGTTCGGGGGCCTGTGGCTAGGAGCGGCCGGCTGGCTCCTGAAAATCCACGCCGTGCAGGGTGGTTCCCAGACCCAAGGTGGCACCAGTGCCGAGTCGAGCTGGCTTGATAGAGCCAATTGGCTCCAGGAATCTGCCAGCCAGAAGCGGGGCGGGTGAGTTTTGTTTGCCATGGAAATGGGCCGTGGCTTGGGTTCGGGGAACTGTGGCTAGGAGCGGCCGGCTGGCTCCTGAAAATCCACGCCGCGCAGGATGGTTCCCAGATGAAAGGTGGCACCAGTGCCGAGTGGGGCTGGTTTGATAGAGGCAAGTGGCTCCTGCAATCTGCCAGCCAGAAGCGGGGCGGGTGAGTTTTGTTTTCCAGGGAAAAGGGCTATGGTTTGTGTTCGGTGGCCTGTGGCTGCGAGCGGCTGACTTGCTCCTGAAAATCCACGCCGCGCAGGATGATTCCCAGATGAAAGGTGGCACCAGTGCCGAGTCGGGCTGGTTTGATAGAGGCAAGTGACTCCTGAAATCTGCCAGCCAGAAGCAGGGCGGGTGAGTTTTGTTTGCCAGGGAAAAGGGCCGTGGTTTGTGTTCGGTGGCCTGTGGCTGCGAGCGGCCGGCTTACTCCTGAAAATCCACGATAAGCAGGATGGTTCCCAGATGAAAGGTGGCACCAGTGCCGTTTCGGGCTGGTTTGATAGAGCCAAGTGTCTTCTACAAACTGCCAGCCAGAAGTGGGGCGGGTGAGTTTTGTTTGCCAGGGAAGAGGGCCGTGGTTTGTGTTCGGTGGCCTGTGGCTGGGAGTGGCTGGCTGCCTCCTGAAAATCCACGCCGCGCAGGGTGGTTCCCAGACCCATGGTGGCACCAGTGCCGAATTGGGCTGGTTTGATAGAGGCATGTGTCTCCTGCAATCTGCCAGCCAGAAGTGGGGCGGGTGAGTTTTGTTTGCCAGGGAAAATGGCCGTGGTTTGTGTTCGGTGGCCTGTGGCTGCGAGCGGCCGGCTTACTCCTGAAAATCCACGCCGCGCAGGATGGTTCCCAGATGAAAGGTGGCACCAGTTCCGTTTCGGGCTGGTTTGATAGAGCTAAGTGTCTCCTACAAAATGCCAGCCAGAAGCGCGGCGGGTGAGTTTTGTTTGCCAGGGAAAAGGGCCGTGGTTTGTGTCTGGGGGGCCTGTGGCTGGGAGTGGCCGGCTTGCTCCTGAAAATCCACGCCGCGCAGGACGGTTCCCAGACCCAAGGTGGCACCAATGCCGAGTGGGGCTGGTTTGATAGAGCGAGGAGGCTCCTGCAATCTGCCAGCCAGAAGCGGGGCGGGTGAGTTTTTTTTGCCAGGGAAAAGGGCCGTGGTGTGTGTTTAAGGGCCTGTGGCTGGGAGTGGCCGCCTGGCTCCTGAAAATCCACGCCGCGCAGGGTGGTTCCCAGACCCAAGGTGGCACCAGTGCCGTTTCGGGCTGGTTTGATAGAGCCAAGTGTCTCCTACAAATTGCCAGCCAGAAGCGGGGCGGGTGAGTTTTGTTTGCCAGGGAAAAGGGCCGTGGTTTGTGTTCAGGGGCCTGTGGCTAGGAGCGGCCGACTGGCTCCTGAAAATCCACGCCGCGCAGGATGGTTCCCAGACCCAAGGTGGCACCAGTGCCAGGTGGGGCTGGTTTGATAGAGGCAAGTGGCTCCTGCAATCTGCCAGCCAGAAGCGGGGCGGGTGAGTTTTGTTTGCGAAGCAAACGGGCTGTGGTTTGTGTTCGGTGGCCTGTGGCTGCGAGCGGCCGGCTTGCTCCTGAAAATCCACGCCGCGCAGGGTGGTTCCCAGACCCAAGGTGGCACCAGTGCCAAGTCGGGCTGGTTTGATAGAGCGAGGTGGCTCCTGCAATCTGCCAGCCAGAAGCGGGGCGGGTGAGTTTTGTTTGCCAGGGAAAAGGGCCATGGTTTGTGTTCGGTGGCCTGTGGCTGGGAGTGGCCGGCTTCCTCCTGAAAATCCACGCCGCGCAGGATGGTTCCCAGACCCAAGGTGGCACCAGTGCCGAATCGGGCTGGTTTGATAGACGCAAGTGGCTCCTGCAATCTGCCAGCCAGAAGCGGGGCGGGTGAGTTTTGTTTGCCAGGGAAAAGGGCCGTGGTTTATGTCTGGGGGGCCTGTGGCTGGGAGCGGCCGGCTTGCTCCTGAAAATCCACGCCGCGCAGGATGGTTCCCAGATGAAAGGTGGCACCAGTGCCGAGTGGGGCTCGTTTGATAGAGGCAAGTGTCTCCTGCAATCTGCCAGCCAGAAGCGGGGCGGGTGAGTTTTGTTTGCCAGGGAAAAGGGCCGTGGTTTGTGTTCGGTGGCCTGTGGCTGCGAGCGGCCGGCTTACTCCTGAAAATCCACGCCGCGCAGAATGGTTCCCAGATGAAAGGTGGCACCAGTTCCGTTTCGGGCTGGTTTGATAGAGCCGAATGTCTCCTACAAAATGCCAGCCAGAAGCGGGGCGGATGAGTTTTGTTTGCCAGGGAAAAGGGCCGTGGTTTGTGTCTGGGGGGCCTGTGGCTGGGAGTGGTCGGCTTGCTCCTGAAAATCCACGCCGCGCAGGATGGTTCCCAGACGCAAGGGGGCACCAGTGCCGAGTCGGGCTGGTTTGATAGAGCCAAGTGGCTCCTGCAATCTGCCAGCCAGAAGCAGGGCGGGTGAGTTTTGTTTGCCAGGGAAAAGGGCCGTGGTTTGTGTTTGGGGGCCTGTGGCTGGGAGTGGCCGGATGGCTCCTAAAAATCCACGATACGCAGGATGGTTCCCAGACCCAAGGTGGCACCAGTGCCGAGTGGGGCTGGTTTGATAGAGCCAAGTGGCTCCTGCAATCTGCCAGCCAGAAGCGGGGCGACTGAGTTTTGTTTGCCAAGAAAACGGCCGTGGTTTTCCAGGAAAAAAGGGCTATGGTTTGTGTTCGGTGGCCTGTGGCTGCGAGCGGCCGGCTTACTCCTGAAAATCCACGCCGCGCAGGATGGTTCCCAGATGAAAGGTGGCACCAGTTCCGTTTCGGGCTGGTTTGATAGAGCCGAATGTCTCCTACAAAATGCCAGCCAGAAGCAGGGCGGGTGAGTTTTGTTTGCCAGGGAAAAGGGCCGTGGTTTGTGTCTGGGGGGCCTGTGGCTGGGAGTGGCCGGCTTGCTCCTGAAAATCCATGCCGCGCAGGATGGTTCCCAGATGAAAGGTGGCACCAGTTCCGAGTCGAGCTGGTTTGATAGAGCGAGGTGGCTCCTGCAATCTGCCAGCCAGAAGCGGGGCGGGTGAGTTTTGTTTGCCAGGGAAAAGGGCCGTGGTTTGTGTTCGGGGGCCTGTGGCTGGGAGTGGCCAGCCGGCTCCTGAAAATCCACGCCGTGCACGGTGGTTCCCAGACCCAAGGTGGCACCAGTGTCGAGTTGAGCTGGCTTGATAGAGCCAATTGGCTCCAGGAATCTGCCAGCCAGAAGCGGGGCGGGTGAGTTTTGTTTGCCAAGAAAACGGGCCGTGGTTTGTTTTCGGTGGCCTGTAGCTGCGAGCGGCCGGCTTGCTCCTGAAAATCCACGCCGCGCAGGATGGTTCCCAGACGCAAGGGGGCACCAGTGCCGAGTCGGGCTGGTTTGATAGAGCCAAGTGGCTCCTGCAATCTGCCAGCCAGAAGATGGGCAGGTCAGTTTTACTTCCAGGGAAAAGGGCCGTAGTTTGTGTTTGGGGGCCTGTGGCTGGGAGTGGACGGATGGCTCCTGAAAATCCACTCCGCGCAGGGTGGTTCCCAGATGAAAGGTGGCACCAGTGCCGAGTGGGGCTGGTTTGATAGAGGCAAGTGGCTCCTGCAATCTGCCAGCCAGAAGCGGGGCGGGTGAGTTTTGTTTGCCAGGGAAAAGGGCCGTGGTTTGTGTTCGGGGGCCTGTGGCTAGGAGTGGCCGGCTGGCTCCTGAAAATCCACGCCGTGCAGGGTGGTTCCCAGACCCAAGGTGGCACCAGTGCCGAGTCGAGCTGGCTTGATAGAGCCAATTGGCTCCAGGAATCTGCCAGCCAGAAGCGGGGCGGGTGAGTTTTGTTTGCCATGGAAATGGGCCGTGGCTTGGGTTCGGGGAACTGTGGCTAGGAGCAGCCGGCTGGCTCCTAAAAATCCACGCCGCGCAGGATGGTTCCCAGATGAAAGGTGGCACCAGTGCCGAGTGGGGCTGGTTTGATAGAGGCAAGTGGCTCCTGCAATCTGCCAGCCAGAAGCGGGGCGGGTGAGATTTGTTTTCCAGGGAAAAGGGCTATGGTTTGTGTTCGGTGGCCTGTGGCTGCGAGCAGCTGGCTTGCTCCTGAAAATCCACGCCGCGCAGGATGGTTCCCAGATGAAAGGTGCCACCAGTGCCGAGTCGGGCTGGTTTGATAGAGCCAAGTGTCTTCTACAAACTGCCAGCCCGAAGTGGGGCGGGTGAGTTTTGTTTGCCAGGGAAAAGGGCCGTGGTTTGTGTTCGGGGGCCTGTGGCTGGGAGTGGCAGGCTGGATCCTGAAAATCCACGCCGTGCAGGTTGGTTCCCAGACCCAAGGTGGCACCAGTGCCGAGTCGAGCTGGCTTGATAGAGCCAATTGGCTCCAGGAATCTGCCAGCCAGAAGCGGGGCGGGTGAGTTTTGTTTGCCAGGGAAAAGGGCCGTGGTTTGTGTTCGGTGGCCTGTGGCTGCGAGCGGCCGGCTTACTCCTGAAAATCCACGCCACGCAGGATGGTTCCCAGATGAAAGGTGGCACCAGTTCCGTTTCGGGCTGGTTTGATAGAGCCGAATGTCTCCTACAAAATGCCAGCCAGAAGCGGGGCGGGTGAGTTTTGTTTGCCAGGGAAAAGGGCCGTGGTTTGTGTCTGGGGGGCCTGTGGCTGGGAGTGGCCGGCTTGCTCCTGAAAATCCACGCCGCGCAGGATGGTTCCCAGACGCAAGGGGGCACCAGTGCCGAGTCGGGCTGGTTTGATAGAGCCAAGTGGCTCCTGGAATCTGCCAGCCAGAAGATGGGCAGGTCAGTTTTACTTCCAGGGAAAAGGGCCATAGTTTGTTTTTGGGGGCCTGTGGCAGCGAGCGGCCGGCTTACTCCTGAAAATCCACGATAAGCAGGATGGTTCCCAGATGAAAGGTGGCACCAGTGCCGTTTCGGGCTGGTTTGATAGAGCCAAGTGTCTTCTACAAACTGCCAGCCAGAAGTGGGGCGGGTGAGTTTTGTTTGCCAGGGAAGAGGGCCGTGGTTTGTGTTCGGTGGCCTGTGGCTGGGAGTGGCTGGCTGCCTCCTGAAAATCCACGCCGCGCAGGGTGGTTCCCAGACCCAAGTTGGCACCAGTGCCGAATTGGGCTGGTTTGATAGAGGCATGTGTCTCCTGCAATCTGCCAGCCAGAAGTGGGGCGGGTGAGTTTTGTTTGCCAGGGAAAATGGCCTTGGTTTGTGTTCGGTGGCCTGTGGCTGCGAGCGGCCGGCTTACTCCTGAAAATCCACGCCGCGCAGGATGGTTCCCAGATGAAAGGTGGCACCAGTTCCGTTTCGGGCTGGTTTGATAGAGCCAAGTGTCTCCTACAAAATGCCAGCCAGGAGCGCGGCGGGTGAGTTTTGTTTGCCAGGGAAAAGGGCCGTGGTTTGTGTCTGGGGGGCCTGTGGCTGAGAGTGGCCGGCTTGCTCCTGAAAATCCACGCCGCGCAGGATGGTTCCCAGACCCAAGGTGGCACCAGTGCCGAGTCGGGCTGGTTTGATAGAGCCAATTGGCTCCTGCAATCTGCTAGCCAGAAGCGGGGCGGGTGAGTTTTGTTTGCCAGGGAAAAGGGCCGTGGTTTGTGTTCGGGGGCCTGTGGCTGGGAGTGGCCGGCTGGCTCCTGAAAATCCATGCCACTCAGGACGGTTCCCAGACCCAAGGTGGCACCAGTGCCGAGTGGGGCTGGTTTCATAGAGCGAGGTGGCTCCTGCAATCTGCCAGCCAGAAGCGGGGCGGGTGAGTTTTTTATGCCAGGGAAAAGGGCCGTGGTTTGTGTTCAAGGGCCTGTGGCTGGGAGTGGCCGCCTGGCTCCTGAAAATCCACGCCGCGCAGGGTTGTTCCCAGACCCAAGGTAGCACCAGTGCCGTTTCGGGCTGGTTTGATAGAGCCAAGTGTCTCCTAAAAATTGCCAGCCAGAAGCGGGGCGGGTGAGTTTTGTTTGCCAGGGAAAAGGGCCGTGGTTTGTGTTCAGGGGCCTGTGGCTGGGAGCGGCCGGCTGACTCCTGAAAATGCACGCCGCGCAGGATGGTTCCCAGACCCAAGGTGGCACCAGTGCCGAGTCGGGCTGGTTTGATAGAGCCAAGTGGCTCCTGCAATCTGCCAGCCAGAAGCGGGGCGGGTGAATATTGTTTCCCAGGGAAAAGGGCCGTCGTTTGTGTTCGGGGGCCTGTGGCTGGGAGCGGCCGGCTGGCTCCTGAAAATCCACGCCGCGCAGGGTGGTTCCCAGACCCAAGGTGGCACCAGTGCCGAGTCGGGCTGGTTTGATAGAGCGAGGTGGCTCCTGCAATCTGCCAGCCAGAAGCAGGGCGGTTGAGTTTTGTTTGCCATGGAAAAGGGCTGTGGTTTGTGTTTGGGGGCCTGTGACTGGGAGTGGCCGGCTGGCTCCTGAAAATCCACGCCGCGCAGGGTGGTTCCCAGACCCAAGGTGGCACCAGTGCCGAATCGGGCTGGTTTGATAGAGGCAAGTGGCTCCTGCAATCTGCCAGCCAGAAGCGGGGCGGGTGAGTATTTTTTGCCAGGGAAAAGGGCCGTGGTTTGTGTTTGGGGGCCTGTGGCTGGGAGTGGCCAGCCGGCTCCTGAAAATCCACGCCGTGCACGGTGGTTCCCAGACCCAAGGTGGCACCAGTGTCGAGTTGAGCTGGCTTGATAGAGCCAATTGGCTCCAGGAATCTGCCAGCCAGAAGCGGGGCGGGTGAGTTTTGTTTGCCATGAAAATGGGCTGTGGTTTGTGTCTTGGGGGCCTGTGGCTGGGAGTGGCCGGCTTGCTCCTGAAAATCCACGCCGCGCAGGAGGGTTCCCAGACCCAAGGTGGCACCAGTGCCGAGTCGGGCTGGTTTGATAGAGCCAAGTGGCTCCTGCAATCTGCCAGCCAGAAGCGGGGCGGGTGAGTTTTGTTTGCCAGGGAAAAGGGCCGTGGTTTGTGTTTGGGGGCCTGTGGCTGGGAGTGGCCAGCCGGCTCCTGAAAATCCACGCCGTGCACGGTGGTTCCCAGACCCAAGGTGGCACCAGTGTCGAGTTGAGCTGGCTTGATAGAGCCAATTGGCTCCAGGAATCTGCCAGCCAGAAGCGGGGCGGGTGAGTTTTGTTTGCCATGGAAATGGGCTGTGGTTTGTGTCTGGGGGGCCTGTGGCTGGGAGTGGCCGGCTTGCTCCTGAAAATCCACGCCGCGCTGGAGGGTTCCCAGACCCAAGGTGGCACCAGTGCCGAGTCGGGCTGCTTTGATAGAGCCAAGTGGCTCCTGCAATCTGCCAGCCAGAAGCGGGGCGGGTGAGTTTTGTTTGCCAGGGAAAAGGGCCGTGGTTTGTGTTCGGGGGCCTGTGGCTCGGAGCGGCCGGCTGGCTCCTGAAAATCCACGCCGCGCAGGATGGTTCCCAGATGAAAGGTGGCACCAGTGCCGTTTCGGGCTGGTTTGATAGAGCCAAGTGTCTCCTACAAATTGCCAGCCAGAAGCGGGGCGGGTGAGTTTTGTTTGCCAGGGAAAAGGGCCGTGGTTTGTGTTCAGGGGCCTGTGGCTAGGAGCGGCCGACTGGCTACTGAAAATCCACGCCGCGCAGGATGGTTCCCAGACCCAAGGTGGCACCAGTGCCAGGTGGGGCTGGTTTGATAGAGGCAAGTGGCTCCTGCAATCTGCCAGCCAGAAGCGGGGCGGGTGAGTTTTGTTTGCGAAGCAAACGGGCTGTGGTTTGTGTTCGGTGGCCTGTGGCTGCGAGCGGCCGGCTTGCTCCTGAAAATGCACGCCGCGCAGGATGGTTCCCAGATGAAAGGTGGCACCAGTGCCGAGTGGGGCTCGTTTGATAGACGCAAGTGGCTCCTGCAATCTGCCAGCCAGAAGCGGGGCGGGTGAGTTTTGTTTGGCAGGGAAAAGGGCTATGGTTTGTGTTCGGTGGCCTGTGGCTGCGAGCGGCCGGCTTACTCCTGAAAATCCACGCCGCGCAGGATGGTTCCCAGATGAAAGGTGGCACCAGTTCCGTTTCGGGCTGGTTTGATAGAGCCGAATGTCTCCTACAAAATGCCAGCCAGAAGCGGGGCGGGTGAGTTTTGTTTGCCAGGGAAGAGGGCCGTGGTTTGTGTTCGGTGGCCTGTGGCTGGGAGTGGCTGGCTGCCTCCTGAAAATCCACGCCGCGCAGGGTGGTTCCCAGACCCAAGGTGGCACCAGTGCCGAATTGGGCTGGTTTGATAAAGGCATGTGTCTCCTGCAATCTGCCAGCCAGAAGTGGGGCGGGTGAGTTTTGTTTGCCAGGGAAAAGGGCCGTGGTTTGTGTCTGGGGGGCCTGTGGCTGGGAGTGGCCGGCTTGCTCCTGAAAATCCACGCCGCGCAGGATGGTTCCCAGACCCAAGGTGGACCCAGTGCCGAGTCGGGCTGGTTTGATAGAGCGAGGCGGCTGCTGAAATCTGCCAGCCAGAAGCGGGGCGGGTGAGTTTTGTTTGCCAGGGAAAAGGGCCGTGGTTTGTCTTCGGGGTCTGTGGCTAGGAGCGGCCAACTGGCTCCTAAAAATCCACGATACGCAGGATGGTTCCCAGACCCAAGGTGGCACCAGTGCCGAGTGGGGCTGGTTTGATAGAGCGAGGTGGCTCCTGCAATCTGCCAGCCAGAAGTGGGGCAGGTGAGTTTTGTTTGCCAAGAAAACGGGCCGTGGTTTGTTTTCGGTGGCCTGTAGCTGCGAGCGGCCGGCTTGCTCCTGAAAATCCACGCCGCGCAGGATGGTTCCCAGACCCAAGGAGGCACCAGTGCCGAGTCGGGCTGGTTTGATAGAGCGAGGTGGCTCCTGCAATCTGCCAGCCAGAAGCGGGGCGGGTGAGTTTTGTTTGCCAGG
Organism: Zonotrichia albicollis; assembly: GCF_047830755.1. Classification (NCBI taxonomy): domain Eukaryota; kingdom Metazoa; phylum Chordata; class Aves; order Passeriformes; family Passerellidae; genus Zonotrichia; species Zonotrichia albicollis. Next base: position 3,193,460 of record NC_133850.1, read on the forward strand.
GAAAAGGGCTGTGGTTTGTGTTCGGGGGCCTGTGGCTGTGAGTAGCCGGCTGCCTCCTGAAAATCCACGCCGCGCAGGGTGGTTCCCAGACGCAATGTGGCACCAGTGCCGAGTCGGGCTGGTTTGATAGAGGCAAGTGGCTCCTGCAATCTGCCAGCCAGAAGCGGGGCGGGTGAGTTTTGTTTGCCAGGGAAAAGGGCCGTGGTTTGTGTTCGGTGGCCTGTGGCTGCGAGCGGCCGGCTTGCTCCTGAAAATCCACGCCGCGCAGGATGGTTCCCAGATGAAAGGTGGCACCAGTGCCGAGTCGGGCTGGTTTGATAGTGCCAAGTGGCTCCTGCAATCTGCCAGCAAGAAGCGGGGCGGGTGAATATTGTTTGCCATGGAAAAGGGCCGTGGTTTGTGTTCGGGGGCCTGTGGTTAGGAGCGGCCGGCTGGCTCCTGAAAATCCACGCCGTGCAGGGTGGTTCCCAGACCCAAGGTGGCACCAGTGCCGAGTCGAGCTGGCTTGATAGAGCCAATTGGCTCCAGGAATCTGCCAGCCAGAAGCGGGGCGGGTGAGTTTTGTTTGCCATGGAAATGGGCCGTGGCTTGGGTTCGGGGAACTGTGGCTAGGAGCGGCCGGCTGGCTCCTGAAAATCCACGCCGCGCAGGATGGTTCCCAGATGAAAGGTGGCACCAGTGCCGAGTGGGGCTGGTTTGATAGAGGCAAGTGGCTCCTGCAATCTGCCAGCCAGAAGCGGGGCGGGTGAGTTTTGTTTTCCAGGGAAAAGGGCTATGGTTTGTGTTCGGTGGCCTGTGGCTGCGAGCAGCTGGCTTGCTCCTGAAAATCCACGCCGCGCAGGATGTTTCCCAGATGAAAGGTGGCACCAGTGCCGAGTGGGGCTGGTTTGATAGAGGCAAGTGGCTCCTGCAATCTGCCAGCCAGAAGTGGGGCGGGTGAGTTTTGTTTTCCAGAGAAAAGGGCTATGGTTTGTGTTCGGTGGCCTGTGGCTGCGAGCGGCTGACTTGCTCCTGAAAATCCACGCCGCGCAGGATGATTCCCAGATGAAAGGTGGCACCAGTGCCGAGTCGGGCTGGTTTGACAGAGGCAAGTGACTCCTGAAATCTGCCAGCCAGAAGCAGGGCGGGTGAGTTTTGTTTGCCAGGGAAAAGGGCCGTGGTTTGTGTTCGGTGGCCTGTGGCTGCGAGCGGCCGGCTTACTCCTGAAAATCCACGATAAGCAGGATGGTTCCCAGATGAAATGTGGCACCCGTGCCAAGTCGGTCTGGTTTGATAGAGCCAAGTGTCTCCTACAAACTGCCAGGCAGAAGTGGGGCGGGTGAGTTTTGTTTGCCAGGGAAAAGGGCCGTGGTTTGTGTCTGGGGGGCCTGTGGCTGGGAGTAGCCGGCTTGCTCCTGAAAATCCACGCCGCGTAGGATGGTTCCCAGACGCAAGGGGGCACCAGTGCCGAGTCGGGCTGGTTTGATAGAGCGAGAAGTCCTGCAATCTGCCAGCCAGAAGCGGGGCGGGTGAGTTTTTTTTGCCAGAGAAAAGGGCCGTGGTGTGTGTTCAAGGGCCTGTTGCTGGGAGTGGCCGCCTGGCTCCTGAAAATCCACGCCGCGCAGGGTGGTTCCCAGACCCAAGGTGGCACCAGTGCCGTTTCGGGCTGGTTTGATAGAGCCAAGTGTCTCCTACAAATTGCCAGCCAGAAGCGGGGCGGGTGAGTTTTGTTTGCCAGGGAAAAGGGCCGTGGTTTGTGTTCAGGGGCCTGTGGCTAGGAGCGGCCGACTGGCTCCTGAAAATCCACGCCGCGCAGGATGGTTCCCAGACCCAAGTTGGCACCAGTGCCAGGTGGGGCTGGTTTGATAGAGGCAAGTGGCTCCTGCAATCTGCCAGCCAGAAGCGGGGCGGGTGAGTTTTGTTTGCGAAGCAAACGGGCTGTGGTTTGTGTTCGGTGGCCTGTGGCTGCGAGCGGCCGGCTTGCTCCTGAAAATCCACGCCGCGCAGGGTGGTTCCCAGACCCAAGGTGGCACCAGTGCCGAGTCGGGCTGGTTTGATAGAGCGAGGTGGCTCCTGCAATCTGCCAGCCAGAAGCGGGGCGGGTGAGTTTTGTTTGCCAGGGAAAAGGGCCGTGGTTTGTGTTCGGGGGCCTGTGGCTGGGAGTGGCCGGCTTCCTCCTGAAAATCCACGCCGCGCAGGATGGTTCCCAGACCCAAGGTGGCACCAGTGCCAGGTGGGGCTGGTTTGATAGAGGCAAGTGGCTCCTGCAATCTGCCAGCCAGAAGCGGGGCGGGTGAGTTTTGTTTGCCAAGGAAACGGGCCGTGGTTTGTGTTCGGTGGCCTGTGGCTGCGAGCGGCCGGCTTGCTCCTGAAAATGCACGCCGCGCAGGATGGTTCCCAGATGAAAGGTGGCACCAGTGCCGAGTGGGGCTGGTTTGATAGACGCAAGTGTCTTCTACAAACTGCCAGCCAGAAATGGGGCGGGTGAGTTTTGTTTGGCAGGGAAAAGGGCCGTGGTTTGTGTTCAGGGGCCTGTGGCTGGGAGTGGCAGACTTGCTCCTGAAAATCCACGCCGTGCAGGGTGGTTCCCAGACCCAAGGTGGCACCAGTGCCGAGTCGAGCTGGCTTGATAGAGCCAATTGGCTCCAGGAATCTGCCAGCCAGAAGCGGGGCGGGTGAGTTTTGTTTGCCATGGAAATGGGCCGTGGCTTGGGTTCGGGGTCTGTGGCTAGGAGCGGCCGGCTGGCACCTGAAAATCCACGCCGCGCAGGATGGTTCCCAGATGAAAGGTGGCACCAGTGCCGAGTGGGGCTGGTTTGATAGAGGCAAGTGGCTCCTGCAATCTGCCAGCCAGAAGCGGGGCGGGTGAGTTTTGTTTGCCAGGGAAAAGGGCCGTGGTTTGTGTTCGGTGGCCTGTGGCTGCGAGCGGCCGGCTTACTCCTGAAAATCCACGCCGCGCAGGATGGTTCCCAGATGAAAGGTGGCACCAGTTCCGTTTCGGGCTGGTTTGATAGAGCCGAATGTCTCCTACAAAATGCCAGCCAGAAGCGGGGCGGATGAGTTTTGTTTGCCAGGGAAAAGGGCCGTGGTTTGTGTCTGGGGGGCCTGTGGCTGGGAGTGGCCGGCTTGCTCCTGAAAATCCACGCCGCGCAGGATGGTTCCCAGACGCAAGGGGGCACCAGTGCCGAGTCGGGCTGGTTTGATAGAGGCAAGTGGCTCCTGCAATCTGCCAGCCAGAAGATGGGCAGGTCAGTTTTACTTCCAGGGAAAAGGGCCGTAGTTTGTGTTTGGGGGCCTGTGGCTGCGAGCGGCCGGCTTACTCCTGAAAATCCACGATAAGCAGGATGGTTCCCAGATGAAAGGTAGCACCAGTGCCGTTTCGGGCTGGTTTGATAGAGCCAAGTGTCTTCTACAAACTGCCAGCCAGAAGTGGGGCGGGTGAGTTTTGTTTGCCAGGGAAGAGGGCCGTGGTTTGTGTTCGGTGGCCTGTGGCTGGGAGTGGCTGACTGCCTCCTGAAAATCCACGCCGCGCAGGGTGGTTCCCAGACCCAAGGTGGCACCAGTGCCGAATTGGGCTGGTTTGATAGAGGCAAGTGTCTCCTGCAATCTGCCAGCCAGAAGTGGGGCGGGTGAGTTTTGTTTGCCAGGGAAAATGGCCTTGGTTTGTGTTCGGTGGCCTGTGGCTGCGAGCGGCCGGCTTACTCCTGAAAATCCACGCCGCGCAGGATGGTTCCCAGATGAAAGGTGGCACCAGTTCCGTTTCGGGCTGGTTTGATAGAGCCAAGTGTCTCCTACAAATGCCAGCCAGAAGCGCGGCGGGTGAGTTTTGTTTGCCAGGGAAAAGGGCCGTGGTTTGTGTCTGGGGGGCCTGTGGCTGAGAGTGGCCGGCTTGCTCCTGAAAATCCACGCCGCGCAGGATGGTTCCCAGACACAAGGTGGCACCAGTGCCGAGTCGGGCTGGTTTGATAGAGGCAAGTGGCTCCTGCAATCTGCCAGCCAGAAGCGGGGCGGGTGAGTTTTGTTTTCCAGGGAAAAGGGCTATGGTTGGTGTTCGGTGGCCTGTGGCTGCGAGCGGCTGGCTTGCTCCTGAAAATCCACGCCGCGCAGGATGATTCCTAGACCCAAGGTGGCACCAGTGCCGAATCGGGCTGGTTTGATAGAGGCAAGTGGCTCCTGCAATCTGCCAGCCAGAAGCGGGGCGGGTGAGTATTTTTTGCCAGGGAAAAGGGCCGTAGTTTGTGTTTGGGGGCCTGTGGCTGGGAGTGGCCAGCCGGCTCCTGAAAATCCACGCCGTGCACGGTGGTTCCCAGACCCAAGGTGGCACCAGTGTCGAGTTGAGCTGGCTTGCTAGAGCCAATTGGCTCCAGGAATCTGCCAGCCAGAAGCGGGGCGGGTGAGTTTTGTTTTCCAGGGAAAAGGGCTGTGGTTGGTTTTCGGTGGCCTGTGGCTGCGAGCGGCTGACTTGCTCCTGAAAATCCACGCCGCGCAGGATGATTCCTAGACCCAAGGTGGCACCAGTGCCGAATCGGGCTGGTTTGATAGAGGCAAGTGGCTCCTGCAATCTGCCAGCAAGAAGCGGGGCGGGTGAATATTGTTTGCCATGGAAAAGGGCCGTGGTTTGTGTTCGGGGGCCTGTGGCTAGGAGCGGCCGGCTGGCTCCTGAAAATCCACGCCGTGCAGGGTGGTTCCCAGACCCAAGGTGGCACCAGTGCCGAGTCGAGCTGGCTTGATAGAGCCAATTGGCTCCAGGAATCTGCCAGCCAGAAGCGGGGCGGGTGAGTTTTGTTTGCCATGGAAATGGGCCGTGGCTTGGGTTCGGGGAACTGTGGCTAGGAGCGGCCGGCTGGCTCCTGAAAATCCACGCCGCGCAGGATGGTTCCCAGATGAATGGTGGCACCAGTGCCGAGTGGGGCTGGTTTGATAGAGGCAAGTGGCTCCTGCAATCTGCCAGCCAGAAGCGGGGCGGGTGAGTTTTGTTTTCCAGGGAAAAGGGCTATGGTTTGTGTTCGGTGGCCTGTGGCTGCGAGCAGCTGGCTTGCTCCTGAAAATCCACGCCGCGCAGGATGGTTCCCAGATGAAAGGTGGCACCAGTGCCGAGTCGGGCTGGTTTGATAGAGCCAAGTGTCTTCTACAAACTGCCAGCCAGGAGTGGGGCGGGTGAGTTTTGTTTGCCAGGGAAAAGGGCCGTGGTTTGTGTTCGGGGCCCTGTGGCTGAGAGTGGCCGGCTTGCTCCTGAAAATCCACGCCGCGCAGGATGGTTCCCAGACCCAAGGTGGCACCAGTGCCGAGTCGGGCTGGTTTGATAGAGCCAAGTGGCTCCTGCAGTCTGCCAGCCAGAAGCAGGGCGGGTGAGTTTTGTTTGGCAGGGAAAAGGGCCGTGGTTTGTGTTCGGGGGCCTGTGGCTGGGAGTGGCCGGTTGGCTCCTGAAATTCCATGCCACTCAGGACGGTTCCCAGACCCAAGGTGGCACCAGTGCCGAGTGGGGCTGGTTTGATAGAGCGAGGTGGCTCCTGCAATCTGCCAGCAAGAAGCAGGGCGGGTGAGTTTTGTTTGCCATGGAAAAGGGCCGTGGTTTGTTTCTGGGGGGCCTGTGGCTGGCAGTGGCCGGCTGGCTCCTGAAAATCCACGCCGCGCAGGATGGTTCCCAGACCCAAGGTGGCACCAGTTCCGAGTCGGGTTGGTTTGATAGATCGAGGTGGCTCCTGCAATCTGCCAGCCAGAAGCGGGGCGGGTGAGTTTTTTTTGCCAGGGAAAAGGGCCGTGGTTTGTGTTCGGGGTCTGTGGCTAGGAGCGGCCGACTGGCTCCTGAAAATCCACGATACGCAGGATGGTTCCCAGACCCAAGGTGGCACCAGTGCCGAGTGGGGCTGGTTTGATAGAGCCAAGTGGCTCCTGCAATCTGCCAGCCAGAAGTGGGGCGGGTGAGTTTTGTTTGCCAAGAAAACGGGCCGTGGTTTGTTTTCGGTGGCCTGTAGCTGCGAGCGGCCGGCTTGCTCCTGAAAATCCACGCTGCGCAGGATGGTTCCCAGATGAAAGGTGGCACCAGTGCCGAGTCGGGCTGGTTTGATAGAGCCAAGTGGCTCCTGAAATCTGCCAGCCAGAAGCGGGGCGGGTGAGTTTTGTTTGCCAGGGAAAAGGGCCGTGGTTTGTGTTCGGTGGCCTGTGGCTGGGAGTGGCTGACTGCCTCCTGAAAATCCACGCCGCGCAGGGTGGTTCCCAGACCCAAGGTGGCACCAGTGCCGAATTGGGCTGGTTTGATAGGGGCATGTGTCTCCTGCAATCTGCCAGCCAGAAGTGGGGCGGGTGAGTTTTGTTTGCCATGGAAATGGGCCGTGGCTTGTGTTCGGGGAACTGTGGCTAGGAGCGGCCGGCTGGCTCCTGAAAATCCACGCCGCGCAGGATGGTTCCCAGATGAAAGGTGGCACCAGTTCTGTTTCGGGCTGGTTTGATAGAGCCAAGTGTCTCCTACAAAATGCCAGCCAGAAGCGCGGCGGGTGAGTTTTGTTTGCCAGGGAAAAGGGCCGTGGTTTGCGTTCAGGGGCCTGTGGCTGGGAGTGGCCGGCTTGCTCCTGAAAATCCACGCCGCGCAGGATGGTTCCCAGACCCAAGGTGGCACCAGTGCCGAGTCGGGCTGGTTTGATAGAGCCAAGTGGCTCCTGCAATCTGCCAGCCAGAAGCGGGGCGAGGGAGTTTTGTTTGCCAAGGAAACGGGCTGTGGTTTGTGTTCGATGGCCTGCGGCTGGGAGTGGCCGGCTGGCTCCTGAAAATCTATGCCACGCAGGACGGTTCCCAGACCCAAGGTGGCACCAGTGCCGAGTCGGGCTGGTTTGATAGAGCGAGGTGGCTCCGGCAATCTGCCAGCCAGAAGCAGGGCGGGTGAGTTTATTTGCCAGGGAAAAGGGCCGTGGTTTATGTTCAAGGGCCTGTGGCTGGGAGTGGCCGCCTGGCTCCTGAAAATCCACGCCGCGCAGGGTGGTTCCCAGACCCAAGGTGGCACCAGTGCCGAGTCGGGCTGGTTTGATAGAGGCAAGTGGCTCCTACAATCTGCCAGCCCGAAGCGGGGCGGGTGAGTTTTGTTTGCCAGGGAAAAGGGCTGTGGTTTGTGTTCGGTGGCCTGTGGCTGCGAGCGACTGGCTTGCTCCTGAAAATCCACGCCGCGCCGGATGGTTCCCAGATGAAAGGTGGCACCAGTGCCGAGTCGGGCTGGTTTGATAGAGCCAAGTGGCTCCTGCAATCTGCCAGCAAGAAGCGGGGCGGGTGAATATTGTTTGCCATGGAAAAGGGCCGTGGTTTGTGTTCGGGGGCCTGTGGCTAGGAGCGGCCGGCTGGCTCCTGAAAATCCACGCCTTGCAGGGTGGTTCCCAGACCCAAGGTGGCACCAGTGCCGAGTCGAGCTGGCTTGATAGAGCCAATTGGCTCCAGGAATCTGCCAGCCAGAAACGGGGCGGGTGAGTTTTGTTTGCCATGGAAATGGGCCGTGGCTTGGGTTCAGGGAACTGTGGCTAGGAGCGGCCGGCTGGCTCCTGAAAATCCACGCCGCGCAGGATGGTTCCCAGATGAAAGGTGGCACCAGTGCCGAGTGGGGCTGGTTTGATAGAGCCAAGTGGCTCCTGCAATCTGCCAGCCAGAAGCGGGGCGGGTGAGTTTTGTTTTCCAGGGAAAAGGGCTATGGTTTGTGTTCGGTGGCCTGTGGCTGCGAGCAGCTGGCTTGCTCCTGAAAATCCACGCCGCGCAGGATGGTTCCCAGATGAAAGGTGGCACCAGTGCCGAGTCGGGCTGGTTTGATAGAGCCAAGTGTCTTCTAAAAACTGCCAGCCAGGAGTGGGGCGGGTGAGTTTTGTTTGCCAGGGAAAAGGGCCGTGGTTTGTGTTCGGGGGCCTGTGGCTGGGAGTGGCCGGCTTGCTCCTGAAAATCCACGCCGCGCAGGATGGTTCCCAGACCCAAGGTGGCACCAGTGCCGAGTCGGGCTGGTTTGATAGAGGCAAGTGGCTCCTGCAGTCTGCCAGCCAGAAGCAGGGCGGGTGAGTTTTGTTTGGCAGGGAAAAGGGCCGTGGTTTGTGTTCGGGGGCCTGTGGCTGGGAGTGGCCGGTTGGCTCCTGAAATTCCATGCCACTCAGGACGGTTCCCAGACCCAAGGTGGCACCAGTGCCGAGTGGGGCTGGTTTGATAGAGCGAGGTGGCTCCTGCAATCTGCCAGCCAGAAGCGGGGCGGGTGAGTTTTTTTTGCCAGGGAAAATGGCCGTGGTTTGTGTTGAAGGGCCTGTGGCTGGGAGTGGCCGCCTGGCTCCTGAAAATCCACGCCGCGCAGGGTGGTTCCCAGACCCAAGGTGGCACCAGTGCCGAATCGGGCTGGTTTGATAGAGGCAAGTGGCTCCTGCAATCTGCCAGACAGAAGCGGGGCGGGTGAGTTTTGTTTGCCAGGGAAAAGGGCTGTGGTTTGTGTTCGGTGGCCTGTGGCTGCGAGCGGCTGGCTTGCTCCTGAAAATCCACGATACGCAGGATGGTTCCCAGATGAAAGGTGGCACCAGTGCCGTTTCGGGCTGGTTTGATAGAGCCAAGTGTCTTCTACAAACTGCCAGCCAGAAGTGGGGCGGGTGAGTTTTGTTTGCCAGGGAAGAGGGCCGTGGTTTGTGTTCGGTGGCCTGTGGCTGGGAGTGGCTGGCTGCCTCCTGAAAATCCACGCCGCGCAGGGTGGTTCCCAGACCCAAGGTGGCACCAGTGCCGAGTCGGGCTGGTTTGATAGAGGCATGTGTCTCCTGCAATCTGCCAGCCAGAAGTGGGGCGGGTGAGTTTTGTTTGCCAGGGAAAATGGCCGTGGTTTGTGTTCGGTGGCCTGTGGCTGCGAGCGGCCGGCTTACTCCTGAAAATCCACGCCGCGCAGCATGGTTCCCAGATGAAAGGTGGCACCAGTTCCGTTTCGGGCTGGTTTGATAGAGGCAAGTGTCTCCTACAAACTGCCAGGCAGAAGCGGGGCGGGTGAGTTTTGTTTGCCAGGGAAATGGGCCGTGGCTTGGGTTCGGGGGCCTGTGGCTAGGAGCGGCCGGCTGGCTCCTGAAAATCCGCGCTGCGCAGGATGGTTCCCAGATGAAAGGTGGCACCAGTGCCGAGTGGGGCTGGTTTGATAGAGGCAAGTGACTCCTGCAATCTGCCAGCCAGAAGCGGGGCGGGTGAGTTTTGTTTTCCAGGGAAAAGGGCTGTGGTTTGTGTTTGGTGCCCTGTGGCTGCGAGCGGCTGGCTTGCTCCTGAAAATCCACGCCGCGCAGGATGGTTCCCAGATGAAAGGTGGCACCAGTGCCGTTTCGGGCTGCTTTGATAGAGCCAAGTGTCTCCTACAAACTGCCAGCCAGAAGCGGGGCGGGTGAGTTTTGTTTGCCGGGAAAAGGGCCGTGGTTTTTGTTCGGGGGCCTGTGGCTAGGAGCGGCCGACTGGCTCCTGAAAATCCACGCCGCGCAGGATGGTTCCCAGATGAAAGGTGGTACAGGTGCCGAGTGGGGCTGGTTTGATAGAGCCAAGTGGCTCCTGCAATCTGCCAGCCAGAAGCGGGGCGAGGGAGTTTTGTTTGCCAAGGAAACGGGCTGTGGTTTGTGTTCGATGGCCTGTGGCTGTGAGTGGCCGGCTGGCTCCTGAAAATCTATGCCACGCAGGACGGTTCCCAGACCCAAGGTGGCACCAGTGCCGAGTGGGGCTGGTTTGATAGAGCGAGGTGGCTCCTGCAATCTGCCAGCCAGAAGCGGGGCGGGTGAGTTTATTTGCCAGGGAATAGGGCCGTGGTTTATGTTCAAGGGCCTTTGGCTGGGAGTGGCCCCCTGGCTCCTGAAAATCCACGCCGCGCAGGGTGGTTCCCAGACCCAAGGTGGCACCAGTGCCGAATCGGGCTGGTTTGATAGAGGCAAGTGGCTCCTGCAATCTGCCAGCAAGAAGCGGGGCGGGTGAGTTTTGTTTTCCAAGAAAACGGGCCGTGGTTTGTTTTCGGTGGCCTGTAGCTGCGAGCGGCCGGCTTGCTCCTGAAAATCCACGCCGCGCCGGATGGTTCCCAGATGAAAGGTGGCACCAGTGCCGAGTCGGGCTGGTTTGATAGAGCCAAGTGGCTCCTGCAATCTGCCAGCAAGAAGCGGGGCAGGTGAGTTTTGTTTGCCAGGGAAAAGGGCCGTGGTTTGTGTCTGGGGGGCCTGTGGCTGGGAGTGGCCGGCTTGCTCCTGAAAATCCATGCCGCGCAGGATGGTTCCCAGATGAAAGGTGGCACCAGTTCCGAGTCGAGCTGGTTTGATAGAGCGAGGTGGCTCCTGCAATCTGCCAGCCAGAAGCGGGGCGGGTGAGTTTTGTTTGCCAGGGAAAATGGCCGTGGTTTGTGTTCGGGGTCTGTGGCTAGGAGCGGCCGACTGGCTCCTGAGAATCCACGATACGCAGGATGGTTCCCAGACCCAAGGTGGCACCAGTGCCGAGTGGGGCTGGTTTGATAGAGCCAAGTGGCTCCTGCAATCTGCCAGCCAGAAGCGGGGCGGGTGAGTTTTGTTTGCCAAGAAAACGGGCCGTGGTTTGTTTTCGGTGGCCTGTAGCTGCGAGCGGCCGGCTTGCTCCTGAAAATCCACGCCGCGCAGGATGGTTCCCAGATGCAAGGTGGCACCAGTGCCGAGTCGGGCTGGTTTAATAGAGCGAGGTGGCTCCTGCAATCTTCCAGCCAGAAGCAGGGCGGGTGAGTTTTGTTTGCCAGGGAAAAGGGCCGTGGTTTGTGTTCGGGGTCTGTGGCTGGGAGTGGCTGGCTGCCTCCTGAAAATCCACGCTGCGCAGGGTGGTTCCCAGACGCAATGTGGCACCAGTGCTGAATCGGGCTGGTTTGATAGAGGCAAGTGGCTCCTGCAATCTGCCAGCCAGAAGCGGGGCGGGTGAGTTTTGTTTTCCAGGGAAAAGGGCTATGGTTGGTGTTCGGTGGCCTGTGGCTGCGAGCGGCTGGCTTGCTCCTGAAAATCCACGCCGCGCAGGATGATTCCTAGACCCAAGGTGGCACCAGTGCCGAATCGGGCTGGTTTGATAGAGGCAAGTGGCTCCTGCAATCTGCCAGCCAGAAGCGGGGCGGGTGAGTATTTTTTGCCAGGGAAAAGGGCCGTGGTTTGTGTTTGGGGGCCTGTGGCTGGGAGTGGCCAGCCGGCTCCTGAAAATCCACGCCGCGCAGGATGGTTCCCAGACCCAAGGTGGCACCAGTGCCGAGTCGGGCTGGTTTGATAGAGCCAAGTGGCTCCTGCAATCTGCCAGCCAGAAGCGGGGCGAGGGAGTTTTGTTTGCCAAGGAAACGGGCTGTGGTTTGTGTTCGATGGCCTGCGGCTGGGAGTGGCCGGCTGGCTCCTGAAAATCTATGCCACGCAGGACGGTTCCCAGACCCAAGGTGGCACCAGTGCCGAGTCGGGCTGGTTTGATAGAGCGAGGTGGCTCCGGCAATCTGCCAGCCAGAAGCAGGGCGGGTGAGTTTATTTGCCAGGGAAAAGGGCCGTTGTTTATGTTCAAGGGCCTGTGGCTGGGAGTGGCCGCCTGGCTCCTGAAAATCCACGCCGCGCAGGGTGGTTCCCAGACCCAAGGTGGCACCAGTGCCGAGTCGGGCTGGTTTGATAGAGGCAAGTGGCTCCTACAATCTGCCAGCCCGAAGCGGGGCGGGTGAGTTTTGTTTGCCAGGGAAAAGGGCTGTGGTTTGTGTTCGGTGGCCTGTGGCTGCGAGCGACTGGCTTGCTCCTGAAAATCCACGCCGCGCCGGATGGTTCCCAGATGAAAGGTGGCACCAGTGCCGAGTCGGGCTGGTTTGATAGAGCCAAGTGGCTCCTGCAATCTGCCAGCAAGAAGCGGGGCGGGTGAATATTGTTTGCCATGGAAAAGGGCCGTGGTTTGTGTTCGGGGGCCTGTGGCTAGGAGCGGCCGGCTGGCTCCTGAAAATCCACGCCTTGCAGGGTGGTTCCCAGACCCAAGGTGGCACCAGTGCCGAGTCGAGCTGGCTTGATAGAGCCAATTGGCTCCAGGAATCTGCCAGCCAGAAACGGGGCGGGTGAGTTTTGTTTGCCATGGAAATGGGCCGTGGCTTGGGTTCAGGGAACTGTGGCTAGGAGCGGCCGGCTGGCTCCTGAAAATCCACGCCGCGCAGGATGGTTCCCAGATGAAAGGTGGCACCAGTGCCGAGTGGGGCTGGTTTGATAGAGCCAAGTGGCTCCTGCAATCTGCCAGCCAGAAGCGGGGCGGGTGAGTTTTGTTTTCCAGGGAAAAGGGCTATGGTTTGTGTTCGGTGGCCTGTGGCTGCGAGCAGCTGGCTTGCTCCTGAAAATCCACGCCGCGCAGGATGGTTCCCAGATGAAAGGTGGCACCAGTGCCGAGTCGGGCTGGTTTGATAGAGCCAAGTGTCTTCTAAAAACTGCCAGCCAGGAGTGGGGCGGGTGAGTTTTGTTTGCCAGGGAAAAGGGCCGTGGTTTGTGTTCGGGGGCCTGTGGCTGGGAGTGGCCGGCTTGCTCCTGAAAATCCACGCCGCGCAGGATGGTTCCCAGACCCAAGGTGGCACCAGTGCCGAGTCGGGCTGGTTTGATAGAGGCAAGTGGCTCCTGCAGTCTGCCAGCCAGAAGCAGGGCGGGTGAGTTTTGTTTGGCAGGGAAAAGGGCCGTGGTTTGTGTTCGGGGGCCTGTGGCTGGGAGTGGCCGGTTGGCTCCTGAAATTCCATGCCACTCAGGACGGTTCCCAGACCCAAGGTGGCACCAGTGCCGAGTGGGGCTGGTTTGATAGAGCGAGGTGGCTCCTGCAATCTGCCAGCCAGAAGCGGGGCGGGTGAGTTTTTTTTGCCAGGGAAAATGGCCGTGGTTTGTGTTGAAGGGCCTGTGGCTGGGAGTGGCCGCCTGGCTCCTGAAAATCCACGCCGCGCAGGGTGGTTCCCAGACCCAAGGTGGCACCAGTGCCGAATCGGGCTGGTTTGATAGAGGCAAGTGGCTCCTGCAATCTGCCAGACAGAAGCGGGGCGGGTGAGTTTTGTTTGCCAGGGAAAAGGGCTGTGGTTTGTGTTCGGTGGCCTGTGGCTGCGAGCGGCTGGCTTGCTCCTGAAAATCCACGATACGCAGGATGGTTCCCAGATGAAAGGTGGCACCAGTGCCGTTTCGGGCTGGTTTGATAGAGCCAAGTGTCTTCTACAAACTGCCAGCCAGAAGTGGGGCGGGTGAGTTTTGTTTGCCAGGGAAGAGGGCCGTGGTTTGTGTTCGGTGGCCTGTGGCTGGGAGTGGCTGGCTGCCTCCTGAAAATCCACGCCGCGCAGGGTGGTTCCCAGACCCAAGGTGGCACCAGTGCCGAGTCGGGCTGGTTTGATAGAGGCATGTGTCTCCTGCAATCTGCCAGCCAGAAGTGGGGCGGGTGAGTTTTGTTTGCCAGGGAAAATGGCCGTGGTTTGTGTTCGGTGGCCTGTGGCTGCGAGCGGCCGGCTTACTCCTGAAAATCCACGCCGCGCAGCATGGTTCCCAGATGAAAGGTGGCACCAGTTCCGTTTCGGGCTGGTTTGATAGAGGCAAGTGTCTCCTACAAACTGCCAGGCAGAAGCGGGGCGGGTGAGTTTTGTTTGCCAGGGAAATGGGCCGTGGCTTGGGTTCGGGGGCCTGTGGCTAGGAGCGGCCGGCTGGCTCCTGAAAATCCGCGCTGCGCAGGATGGTTCCCAGATGAAAGGTGGCACCAGTGCCGAGTGGGGCTGGTTTGATAGAGGCAAGTGACTCCTGCAATCTGCCAGCCAGAAGCGGGGCGGGTGAGTTTTGTTTTCCAGGGAAAAGGGCTGTGGTTTGTGTTTGGTGCCCTGTGGCTGCGAGCGGCTGGCTTGCTCCTGAAAATCCACGCCGCGCAGGATGGTTCCCAGATGAAAGGTGGCACCAGTGCCGTTTCGGGCTGCTTTGATAGAGCCAAGTGTCTCCTACAAACTGCCAGCCAGAAGCGGGGCGGGTGAGTTTTGTTTGCCGGGAAAAGGGCCGTGGTTTTTGTTCGGGGGCCTGTGGCTAGGAGCGGCCGACTGGCTCCTGAAAATCCACGCCGCGCAGGATGGTTCCCAGATGAAAGGTGGTACAGGTGCCGAGTGGGGCTGGTTTGATAGAGCCAAGTGGCTCCTGCAATCTGCCAGCCAGAAGCGGGGCGAGGGAGTTTTGTTTGCCAAGGAAACGGGCTGTGGTTTGTGTTCGATGGCCTGTGGCTGTGAGTGGCCGGCTGGCTCCTGAAAATCTATGCCACGCAGGACGGTTCCCAGACCCAAGGTGGCACCAGTGCCGAGTGGGGCTGGTTTGATAGAGCGAGGTGGCTCCTGCAATCTGCCAGCCAGAAGCGGGGCGGGTGAGTTTATTTGCCAGGGAATAGGGCCGTGGTTTATGTTCAAGGGCCTTTGGCTGGGAGTGGCCCCCTGGCTCCTGAAAATCCACGCCGCGCAGGGTGGTTCCCAGACCCAAGGTGGCACCAGTGCCGAATCGGGCTGGTTTGATAGAGGCAAGTGGCTCCTGCAATCTGCCAGCAAGAAGCGGGGCGGGTGAGTTTTGTTTTCCAAGAAAACGGGCCGTGGTTTGTTTTCGGTGGCCTGTAGCTGCGAGCGGCCGGCTTGCTCCTGAAAATCCACGCCGCGCAGGATGGTTCCCAGATGAAAGGTGGCACCAGTGCCGAGTCGGGCTGGTTTGATAGAGCCAAGTGGCTCCTGCAATCTGCCAGCAAGAAGCGGGGCAGGTGAGTTTTGTTTGCCAGGGAAAAGGGCCGTGGTTTGTGTCTGGGGGGCCTGTGGCTGGGAGTGGCCGGCTTGCTCCTGAAAATCCATGCCGCGCAGGATGGTTCCCAGATGAAAGGTGGCACCAGTTCCGAGTCGAGCTGGTTTGATAGAGCGAGGTGGCTCCTGCAATCTGCCAGCCAGAAGCGGGGCGGGTGAGTTTTGTTTGCCAGGGAAAATGGCCGTGGTTTGTGTTCGGGGTCTGTGGCTAGGAGCGGCCGACTGGCTCCTGAGAATCCACGATACGCAGGATGGTTCCCAGACCCAAGGTGGCACCAGTGCCGAGTGGGGCTGGTTTGATAGAGCCAAGTGGCTCCTGCAATCTGCCAGCCAGAAGCGGGGCGGGTGAGTTTTGTTTGCCAAGAAAACGGGCCGTGGTTTGTTTTCGGTGGCCTGTAGCTGCGAGCGGCCGGCTTGCTCCTGAAAATCCACGCCGCGCAGGATGGTTCCCAGATGCAAGGTGGCACCAGTGCCGAGTCGGGCTGGTTTAATAGAGCGAGGTGGCTCCTGCAATCTTCCAGCCAGAAGCAGGGCGGGTGAGTTTTGTTTGCCAGGGAAAAGGGCCGTGGTTTGTGTTCGGGGTCTGTGGCTGGGAGTGGCTGGCTGCCTCCTGAAAATCCACGCTGCGCAGGGTGGTTCCCAGACGCAATGTGGCACCAGTGCTGAATCGGGCTGGTTTGATAGAGGCAAGTGGCTCCTGCAATCTGCCAGCCAGAAGCGGGGCGGGTGAGTTTTGTTTTCCAGGGAAAAGGGCTATGGTTGGTGTTCGGTGGCCTGTGGCTGCGAGCGGCTGGCTTGCTCCTGAAAATCCACGCCGCGCAGGATGATTCCTAGACCCAAGGTGGCACCAGTGCCGAATCGGGCTGGTTTGATAGAGGCAAGTGGCTCCTGCAATCTGCCAGCCAGAAGCGGGGCGGGTGAGTATTTTTTGCCAGGGAAAAGGGCCGTGGTTTGTGTTTGGGGGCCTGTGGCTGGGAGTGGCCAGCCGGCTCCTGAAAATCCACGCCGTGCACGGTGGTTCCCAGACCCAAGGTGGCACCAGTGTCGAGTTGAGCTGGCTTGCTAGAGCCAATTGGCTCCAGGAATCTGCCAGCCAGAAGCGGGGCGGGTGAGTTTTGTTTTCCAGGGAAAAGGGCTGTGGTTGGTTTTCGGTGGCCTGTGGCTGCGAGCGGCTGACTTGCTCCTGAAAATCCACGCCGCGCAGGATGATTCCTAGACCCAAGGTGGCACCAGTGCCGAATCGGGCTGGTTTGATAGAGGCAAGTGGCTCCTGCAATCTGCCAGCAAGAAGCGGGGCGGGTGAATATTGTTTGCCATGGAAAAGGGCCGTGGTTTGTGTTCGGGGGCCTGTGGCTAGGAGCGGCCGGCTGGCTCCTGAAAATCCACGCCGTGCAGGGTGGTTCCCAGACCCAAGGTGGCACCAGTGCCGAGTCGAGCTGGCTTGATAGAGCCAATTGGCTCCAGGAATCTGCCAGCCAGAAGCGGGGCGGGTGAGTTTTGTTTTCCAGGGAAATGGGCCGTGGCTTGGGTTCGGGGAACTGTGGCTAGGAGCGGCCGGCTGGCTCCTGAAAATCCACGCCGCGCAGGATGGTTCCCAGATGAATGGTGGCACCAGTGCCGAGTGGGGCTGGTTTGATAGAGGCAAGTGGCTCCTGCAATCTGCCAGCCAGAAGCGGGGCGGGTGAGTTTTGTTTTCCAGGGAAAAGGGCTATGGTTTGTGTTCGGTGGCCTGTGGCTGCGAGCAGCTGGCTTGCTCCTGAAAATCCACGCCGCGCAGGATGGTTCCCAGATGAAAGGTGGCACCAGTGCCGAGTCGGGCTGGTTTGATAGAGCCAAGTGTCTTCTACAAACTGCCAGCCAGGAGTGGGGCGGGTGAGTTTTGTTTGCCAGGGAAAAGGGCCGTGGTTTGTGTTCGGGGCCCTGTGGCTGAGAGTGGCCGGCTTGCTCCTGAAAATCCACGCCGCGCAGGATGGTTCCCAGACCCAAGGTGGCACCAGTGCCGAGTCGGGCTGGTTTGATAGAGCCAAGTGGCTCCTGCAGTCTGCCAGCCAGAAGCAGGGCGGGTGAGTTTTGTTTGGCAGGGAAAAGGGCCGTGGTTTGTGTTCGGGGGCCTGTGGCTGGGAGTGGCCGGTTGGCTCCTGAAATTCCATGCCACTCAGGACGGTTCCCAGACCCAAGGTGGCACCAGTGCCGAGTGGGGCTGGTTTGATAGAGCGAGGTGGCTCCTGCAATCTGCCAGCAAGAAGCAGGGCGGGTGAGTTTTGTTTGCCATGGAAAAGGGCCGTGGTTTGTTTCTGGGGGGCCTGTGGCTGGCAGTGGCCGGCTGGCTCCTGAAAATCCACGCCGCGCAGGATGGTTCCCAGACCCAAGGTGGCACCAGTTCCGAGTCGGGTTGGTTTGATAGATCGAGGTGGCTCCTGCAATCTGCCAGCCAGAAGCGGGGCGGGTGAGTTTTTTTTGCCAGGGAAAAGGGCCGTGGTTTGTGTTCGGGGTCTGTGGCTAGGAGCGGCCGACTGGCTCCTGAAAATCCACGATACGCAGGATGGTTCCCAGACCCAAGGTGGCACCAGTGCCGAGTGGGGCTGGTTTGATAGAGCCAAGTGGCTCCTGCAATCTGCCAGCCAGAAGTGGGGCGGGTGAGTTTTGTTTGCCAAGAAAACGGGCCGTGGTTTGTTTTCGGTGGCCTGTAGCTGCGAGCGGCCGGCTTGCTCCTGAAAATCCACGCTGCGCAGGATGGTTCCCAGATGAAAGGTGGCACCAGTGCCGAGTCGGGCTGGTTTGATAGAGCCAAGTGGCTCCTGAAATCTGCCAGCCAGAAGCGGGGCGGGTGAGTTTTGTTTGCCAGGGAAAAGGGCCGTGGTTTGTGTTCGGTGGCCTGTGGCTGGGAGTGGCTGACTGCCTCCTGAAAATCCACGCCGCGCAGGGTGGTTCCCAGACCCAAGGTGGCACCAGTGCCGAATTGGGCTGGTTTGATAGGGGCATGTGTCTCCTGCAATCTGCCAGCCAGAAGTGGGGCGGGTGAGTTTTGTTTGCCATGGAAATGGGCCGTGGCTTGTGTTCGGGGAACTGTGGCTAGGAGCGGCCGGCTGGCTCCTGAAAATCCACGCCGCGCAGGATGGTTCCCAGATGAAAGGTGGCACCAGTTCTGTTTCGGGCTGGTTTGATAGAGCCAAGTGTCTCCTACAAAATGCCAGCCAGAAGCGCGGCGGGTGAGTTTTGTTTGCCAGGGAAAAGGGCCGTGGTTTGCGTTCAGGGGCCTGTGGCTGGGAGTGGCCGGCTTGCTCCTGAAAATCCACGCCGCGCAGGATGGTTCCCAGACCCAAGGTGGCACCAGTGCCGAGTCGGGCTGGTTTGATAGAGCCAAGTGGCTCCTGCAATCTGCCAGCCAGAAGCGGGGCGAGGGAGTTTTGTTTGCCAAGGAAACGGGCTGTGGTTTGTGTTCGATGGCCTGCGGCTGGGAGTGGCCGGCTGGCTCCTGAAAATCTATGCCACGCAGGACGGTTCCCAGACCCAAGGTGGCACCAGTGCCGAGTCGGGCTGGTTTGATAGAGCGAGGTGGCTCCGGCAATCTGCCAGCCAGAAGCAGGGCGGGTGAGTTTATTTGCCAGGGAAAAGGGCCGTGGTTTATGTTCAAGGGCCTGTGGCTGGGAGTGGCCGCCTGGCTCCTGAAAATCCACGCCGCGCAGGGTGGTTCCCAGACCCAAGGTGGCACCAGTGCCGAGTCGGGCTGGTTTGATAGAGGCAAGTGGCTCCTACAATCTGCCAGCCCGAAGCGGGGCGGGTGAGTTTTGTTTGCCAGGGAAAAGGGCTGTGGTTTGTGTTCGGTGGCCTGTGGCTGCGAGCGACTGGCTTGCTCCTGAAAATCCACGCCGCGCCGGATGGTTCCCAGATGAAAGGTGGCACCAGTGCCGAGTCGGGCTGGTTTGATAGAGCCAAGTGGCTCCTGCAATCTGCCAGCAAGAAGCGGGGCGGGTGAATATTGTTTGCCATGGAAAAGGGCCGTGGTTTGTGTTCGGGGGCCTGTGGCTAGGAGCGGCCGGCTGGCTCCTGAAAATCCACGCCTTGCAGGGTGGTTCCCAGACCCAAGGTGGCACCAGTGCCGAGTCGAGCTGGCTTGATAGAGCCAATTGGCTCCAGGAATCTGCCAGCCAGAAACGGGGCGGGTGAGTTTTGTTTGCCATGGAAATGGGCCGTGGCTTGGGTTCAGGGAACTGTGGCTAGGAGCGGCCGGCTGGCTCCTGAAAATCCACGCCGCGCAGGATGGTTCCCAGATGAAAGGTGGCACCAGTGCCGAGTGGGGCTGGTTTGATAGAGCCAAGTGGCTCCTGCAATCTGCCAGCCAGAAGCGGGGCGGGTGAGTTTTGTTTTCCAGGGAAAAGGGCTATGGTTTGTGTTCGGTGGCCTGTGGCTGCGAGCAGCTGGCTTGCTCCTGAAAATCCACGCCGCGCAGGATGGTTCCCAGATGAAAGGTGGCACCAGTGCCGAGTCGGGCTGGTTTGATAGAGCCAAGTGTCTTCTAAAAACTGCCAGCCAGGAGTGGGGCGGGTGAGTTTTGTTTGCCAGGGAAAAGGGCCGTGGTTTGTGTTCGGGGGCCTGTGGCTGGGAGTGGCCGGCTTGCTCCTGAAAATCCACGCCGCGCAGGATGGTTCCCAGACCCAAGGTGGCACCAGTGCCGAGTCGGGCTGGTTTGATAGAGGCAAGTGGCTCCTGCAGTCTGCCAGCCAGAAGCAGGGCGGGTGAGTTTTGTTTGGCAGGGAAAAGGGCCGTGGTTTGTGTTCGGGGGCCTGTGGCTGGGAGTGGCCGGTTGGCTCCTGAAATTCCATGCCACTCAGGACGGTTCCCAGACCCAAGGTGGCACCAGTGCCGAGTGGGGCTGGTTTGATAGAGCGAGGTGGCTCCTGCAATCTGCCAGCCAGAAGCGGGGCGGGTGAGTTTTTTTTGCCAGGGAAAATGGCCGTGGTTTGTGTTGAAGGGCCTGTGGCTGGGAGTGGCCGCCTGGCTCCTGAAAATCCACGCCGCGCAGGGTGGTTCCCAGACCCAAGGTGGCACCAGTGCCGAATCGGGCTGGTTTGATAGAGGCAAGTGGCTCCTGCAATCTGCCAGACAGAAGCGGGGCGGGTGAGTTTTGTTTGCCAGGGAAAAGGGCTGTGGTTTGTGTTCGGTGGCCTGTGGCTGCGAGCGGCTGGCTTGCTCCTGAAAATCCACGATACGCAGGATGGTTCCCAGATGAAAGGTGGCACCAGTGCCGTTTCGGGCTGGTTTGATAGAGCCAAGTGTCTTCTACAAACTGCCAGCCAGAAGTGGGGCGGGTGAGTTTTGTTTGCCAGGGAAGAGGGCCGTGGTTTGTGTTCGGTGGCCTGTGGCTGGGAGTGGCTGGCTGCCTCCTGAAAATCCACGCCGCGCAGGGTGGTTCCCAGACCCAAGGTGGCACCAGTGCCGAGTCGGGCTGGTTTGATAGAGGCATGTGTCTCCTGCAATCTGCCAGCCAGAAGTGGGGCGGGTGAGTTTTGTTTGCCAGGGAAAATGGCCGTGGTTTGTGTTCGGTGGCCTGTGGCTGCGAGCGGCCGGCTTACTCCTGAAAATCCACGCCGCGCAGCATGGTTCCCAGATGAAAGGTGGCACCAGTTCCGTTTCGGGCTGGTTTGATAGAGGCAAGTGTCTCCTACAAACTGCCAGCCAGAAGCGGGGCGGGTGAGTTTTGTTTGCCAGGGAAATGGGCCGTGGCTTGGGTTCGGGGGCCTGTGGCTAGGAGCGGCCGGCTGGCTCCTGAAAATCCGCGCTGCGCAGGATGGTTCCCAGATGAAAGGTGGCACCAGTGCCGAGTGGGGCTGGTTTGATAGAGGCAAGTGACTCCTGCAATCTGCCAGCCAGAAGCGGGGCGGGTGAGTTTTGTTTTCCAGGGAAAAGGGCTGTGGTTTGTGTTTGGTGCCCTGTGGCTGCGAGCGGCTGGCTTGCTCCTGAAAATCCACGCCGCGCAGGATGGTTCCCAGATGAAAGGTGGCACCAGTGCCGTTTCGGGCTGCTTTGATAGAGCCAAGTGTCTCCTACAAACTGCCAGCCAGAAGCGGGGCGGGTGAGTTTTGTTTGCCGGGAAAAGGGCCGTGGTTTTTGTTCGGGGGCCTGTGGCTAGGAGCGGCCGACTGGCTCCTGAAAATCCACGCCGCGCAGGATGGTTCCCAGATGAAAGGTGGTACAGGTGCCGAGTGGGGCTGGTTTGATAGAGCCAAGTGGCTCCTGCAATCTGCCAGCCAGAAGCGGGGCGAGGGAGTTTTGTTTGCCAAGGAAACGGGCTGTGGTTTGTGTTCGATGGCCTGTGGCTGTGAGTGGCCGGCTGGCTCCTGAAAATCTATGCCACGCAGGACGGTTCCCAGACCCAAGGTGGCACCAGTGCCGAGTGGGGCTGGTTTGATAGAGCGAGGTGGCTCCTGCAATCTGCCAGCAAGAAGCGGGGCGGGTGAGTTTATTTGCCAGGGAATAGGGCCGTGGTTTATGTTCAAGGGCCTTTGGCTGGGAGTGGCCCCCTGGCTCCTGAAAATCCACGCCGCGCAGGGTGGTTCCCAGACCCAAGGTGGCACCAGTGCCGAATCGGGCTGGTTTGATAGAGGCAAGTGGCTCCTGCAATCTGCCAGCAAGAAGCGGGGCGGGTGAGTTTTGTTTTCCAAGAAAACGGGCCGTGGTTTGTTTTCGGTGGCCTGTAGCTGCGAGCGGCCGGCTTGCTCCTGAAAATCCACGCCGCGCAGGATGGTTCCCAGATGAAAGGTGGCACCAGTGCCGAGTCGGGCTGGTTTGATAGAGCCAAGTGGCTCCTGCAATCTGCCAGCAAGAAGCGGGGCAGGTGAGTTTTGTTTGCCAGGGAAAAGGGCCGTGGTTTGTGTCTGGGGGGCCTGTGGCTGGGAGTGGCCGGCTTGCTCCTGAAAATCCATGCCGCGCAGGATGGTTCCCAGATGAAAGGTGGCACCAGTTCCGAGTCGAGCTGGTTTGATAGAGCGAGGTGGCTCCTGCAATCTGCCAGCCAGAAGCGGGGCGGGTGAGTTTTGTTTGCCAGGGAAAATGGCCGTGGTTTGTGTTCGGGGTCTGTGGCTAGGAGCGGCCGACTGGCTCCTGAGAATCCACGATACGCAGGATGGTTCCCAGACCCAAGGTGGCACCAGTGCCGAGTGGGGCTGGTTTGATAGAGCCAAGTGGCTCCTGCAATCTGCCAGCCAGAAGCGGGGCGGGTGAGTTTTGTTTGCCAAGAAAACGGGCCGTGGTTTGTTTTCGGTGGCCTGTAGCTGCGAGCGGCCGGCTTGCTCCTGAAAATCCACGCCGCGCAGGATGGTTCCCAGATGAAAGGTGGCACCAGTGCCGAGTCGGGCTGGTTTAATAGAGCGAGGTGGCTCCTGCAATCTTCCAGCCAGAAGCAGGGCGGGTGAGTTTTGTTTGCCAGGGAAAAGGGCCGTGGTTTGTGTTCGGGGTCTGTGGCTGGGAGTGGCTGGCTGCCTCCTGAAAATCCACGCTGCGCAGGGTGGTTCCCAGACGCAATGTGGCACCAGTGCTGAATCGGGCTGGTTTGATAGAGGCAAGTGGCTCCTGCAATTTGCCAGCCACAAGCGGGTCGGGTGAGTTTTGTTTGCCAAGGAAACGGGCCGTGGTTTGTGTTCGGAGGCCTGTGGCTGGGAGTGGCCGGCTGGCTCCTGAAAATCCATGCCACGCAGGATGGTTCCCAGACCCAAGGTGGCACCAGTGCCGAGTCGGGCTGGTTTGATAGAGCCAAGTGGCTCCTGCAATCTGCCAGCAAGAAGCGGGGCGGGTGAGTTTTGTTTGCCAGGGAAAGGGGCCGTGGTTTGTGTTCGGGGGCCTGTGGCTAGGAGCGGCCGACTGGCTCCTGAAAATCCACGCCGCGCAGGATGGTTCCCAGATGAAAGGTGGCACCAGTGCCGTTTCGGGCTGCTTTGATAGAGCCAAGTGTCTCCTACAAACTGCCAGCCAGAAGCGGGGCGGGTGAGTTTTGTTTGCCAGGGAAAAGGGCCGTGGCTTGGGTTCGGAGGCCTGTGGGTAGGAGCGGCCGGCTGGCTCCTGAAAATCCGCGCTGCGCAGGATGGTTCCCAGATGAAAGGTGGCACCAGTGCCGAGTGGGCCTGGTTTGATAGAGGCAAGTGACTCCTGCAATCTGCCAGCCAGAAGCGGGGCGGGTGAGTTTTGTTTTCCAGGGAAAAGGGCTGTGGTTTGTGTTTGGTGCCCTGTGGCTGCGAGCGGCTGGCTTGCTCCTGAAAATCCACGCCGCGCAGGATGGTTCCCAGACCCAAGGTGGCACCAGTGCCGAGTGGGGCTGGTTTGATAGAGCCAAGTGGCTCCTGCAATCTGCCAGCCAGAAGCGGGGCGGGTGAGTTTTGTTTGCCAAGGAAACGGGCCGTGGTTTGTGTTCGGTGGCCTGTGGCTGCGAGCGGCCGGCTTACTCCTGAAAATCCACGATAAGCAGGATGGTTCCCAGATGAAAGGTGGCACCAGTGCCGTTTTAGGCTGGTTTGATAGAGCCAAGTGTCTCCTACAAACTGCCAGCCAGAAGCGGGGCGGGTGAGTTTTGTTTGCCAGGGAAACGGGCCGTGGTTTGTGTCTGGGGGGCCTGTGGCTGGGAGTGGCCGGCTGGCTCCTGAAAATCCACGCCGCGCAGGGTGGTTCCCAGACCCAAGGTGGCACCAGTGCCGAATCGGGCTGGTTTGATAGAGGCAAGTGGCTCCTGCAATCTGCCAGCCAGAAGCGGGGCGGGTGAGTTTTGTTTGCCAGGGAAAAGGGCTGTGGTTTGTGTTCGGTGGCCTGTGGCTGCGAGCGGCCTGCTTACTCCTGAAAATCCACGCCGCGCAGGATGGTTCCCAGATGAAAGGTGGCACCAGTGCCGAGTCGGGCTGGTTTGATACAGCCAAGTGGCTCCTGCAATCTGCCAGCAAGAAGCGGGGCGGGTGAGTTTTGTTTGCCAGGGAAAAGGGCCGTGGTTTGTGTTTGGTGGCCTGTGGCTGCGAGCGGCCGGCTTACTCCTGAAAATCCACGCCGCGCAGGATGATTCCCAGATGAAAGGTGGCACCAGTTCCATTTCGGGCTGGTTTGATAGAGCCAAGTGTCTCCTACAAACTGCCAGCCAGAAGCGGGGCTGGTGAGTTTTGTTTGCCAGGGAAATGGCCGTGGTTTTTGTCTGGGGGGCCTGTGGCTGGGAGTGGCCGGCTGGCTCCTGAAAATCCACGCCGCGCAGGATGGTTCCCAGACCCAAGGTGGCACCAGTGCCGAGCGGGGCTGGTTTGATAGAGGCAAGTGTCTCCTACAATCTGCCAGCCAGAAGCGGGGCGGGTGAGTTTTGTTTGCCAAGGAAACCTCCCGTGGTTTGTGTTCGGTGGCCTGTGGCTGCGAGCGGCCGGCTTACTCCTGAAAATCCACGCCGTGCAGGGTGGTTCCCAGATGAAAGGTGGCACCAGTTCCGTTTCGGGCTGCTTTGATAGAGCCAAGTGTCTCCTACAAACTGCCAGCCAGAAGCAAGGCGGGTGAGTATTGTTTGCCAGGGAAAAGGGCCGTGGTTTGTGTTCGGGGGCCTGTGGCTGGGAGTGGCCGACTGGCTCCTGAAAATCCACGATACGCATGATGATTCCCAGATGAAAGGTGGCACCCGTTCCGAGTCGGGCTGGTTTGATAGAGCGAAGTGGCTCCTGCAATCTGCCCGAGAGAAGCGGGGCGGGTGAGTTTTGTTTGCCAGGGGAAAGGGCCGTGGTTTGTGTTCGTGGGCCAGTGGCTGGGAGTGGCCGGCTGGCTCCTGAAAATCCATGATACGCAGGATGGTTCCCAGATGAAAGGTGGCACTAGTGTCGAGTCGGACTGGTTTGATAGAGCCAAGTGGCTCCTGCAATCTGCCAGCCAGAAGCGGGGCGCGTGAGTTTTTTTTTGCCACGGAAATGGGCCGTGGTTTGTGTTTCGGGGCCTGTGGCTGGGCGTTGCCGGCTGGCTACTGATAATCCACGATACGCAGGATGGTTCCCTGACCCAAATGGGCACCAGTGCCGAGACGGGCTGGTTTGAGAGCACCAAGTGGCTCCTGCAATCAGCCAGCCAGAAGATGGGCAGGTCAGTTTTACTTCCAGGGAAAAGGGCCGTAGTTTGTGTTTGGGGGCCTGTGGCTGGGAGTGGCCGGCTGGCTCCTTAAAAATCCACGCCGCGCTGGATGGTTTCCAGATGAATGGTGGCACCAATTCCAAGTCGTGTATTACCATGTGACTCCTGCAATCTGCCATCCAGAAGCGGGGCAGCTGAGTTTTTTTTCAGGGAAAAGGGCCATCGCTTGTGTTTGGGGTCCTGTAGCTGGTAGGGGCAGCTGGCTCCTGAAAATCCACGATACGCAGGATGGTTTCCAGACCCGTGCTGGCTCCAGTGCAATGTCGGCCTGATTTGACTGCGTCAAATATCACCTGCGTTGCTCAGTTCAAAGAAATCTTGTGTCCTAATGTTCTCACAGAAGACTGTTAAAATTTGTCTATTTTCCTGGATTTGTTTTTTTCTTTTTTCTCTACCTTCTACTTCTCTCCACTGTCTGAGAACTTTGACCATTATGTAAGTTGACCTAATGTAAAATTCTCGTAGTAAAGTAAGAGAAGCCGGTAAAGAAAGGCAAATTTGTTAATTGCAGGTGGAAAGAGGGAGGCCAACGAAAGAAAACAAAAGAACAATAATAATGAAATGCTCCCCTGTCTTCTGTGAAAAGTAGAGGCGCAGACAAGAAAGAGCAAGTGCAAAATTCTCACTAGAGAAACTCACTTTATCTGACTAAAGTAATTTCCGGTGCATTTCTTGCGTTTTTCTCATGCCAAACATATTAATCATTGAAGGTGTCCCTTTCCTCTTTCTGGAATACAGCTAGGAAGATGGCTGTGTCATTGCTGACAAGCTGCTATTCTCAGAGGTGTCCAGTTGAAAGTCCTAGATCAATGGATTTCCTCTGTCACTTTGATATGGCATGACTTACAGTTTCAGCAACTGAACTTGCCAGCCTTACAATTCTTTGCCCCTTGAATGGTCAGATAGGCTCCTTGGCAACTGGCATTTGTAAGGACACGAAACTATGCAGAATTTGTACCATGAGATGATGCCAAATGAGTCACGCCGGTAGATTAACTAGGACATGCAAGGCATGAGAGCACAAGAAGAGAGTACACAAGAAGACAGTACAATCTCCTTTTTTCTGAAACACTGTAGAGATCAAATTGAACACAAATCCTCCTGGGCTAGTTCTTGCAAAAGCCTAGGAGTTCTTTTTGTGTTCACACGCCTGGAATATTTAGCTTTGGATCACAGCAGAATGCAGATGACAAAACGAGGCCTTTAAGTCACATCCAGTATGAAGCAGCATGAAAGAAGAAAGCAGCTGAGAGTGCCAACCCTGCTAGGTAATCTCAGTATTGGTCTTGACATTAGCAGAAATTTGAAATGAGTCTCTGAAAATGACAAAGGAGGCTGAAGAAAAGGGAGCGATGACTCCTCTTGCATAGTGTTTCCTAACAGGGATCTTCAAAATGGAAAGATTGTATCATCCTTTCAACTGAAGGAAGGTATGAAAACAACAGGAAGGAAACGGCATCACATGCTAGAAAGACTAGGAAAGAAGTACACTGGGCAGTGTACTTCTAGACAGAAAGGCCACTGATGGAAAACCAACTAAACTGGCACCAATGCAGCAGCATGGTACTAAAGCCAGAAATGTCCAGCGCTTCACTCTCTGCCGTTCCATTCAGATGCACACAGCAGCTCTGCAACAGTCCTACTGATCATCTCCTTGGCAAACTTGGAGCTGAGGGTCCGTGGTGAAGCAGAGTCCCCAGCAAGATGCAAAGGAGAGCTGCTTTCTTGCAACTTTGCCTTTATCAGTTCCATAGCTTTAAGCCATAACAAACACCATTCAACCAACCACCATACACCAGGCTTTGAACACACGACCGTTCTAAAACTTGTTGATCTACCTCTAATTCAGCTGCCTCACCTTCCCACAGTCCTTTTCTACTTAGCCAATGGAATGGGCCTCAGCCCAAGGCCTTCCTTTTGTAAGCTTCTAGCTAGATGCAGCAGCAAGCCACTACTTTCTTCTGTGCCAAGACTTCAGGTAGACGATTTGCATCTGCCCTTCCAGTGAAACCTAACGGGGAGAGAAAAGCCTCTCACAGATGTTCAGTCATTCCATTAGCTACACAGGCCAAATCAAAAGAAAAGCGAGCTATGGGTTTGTGTACTTGCTCCTACACAACACCTGCTGCCCTCTGACAATCAACTAGCAGAGAACCAGCAAAACTGAGACTTGAGGCAAACAACCCTTTGAAGAGAATAATGATGTCAGCAATTAAGACAACACATTTCCAGGCCACCGAGATGCTTGAAATGTCAGCAAAGGCTGGAGACCAAAGGCTGAACTAATAGGGAAAGGGTAAAAGAATCCCAAGAAAAACATGACCGAAGGTTAAAACAATTCCAAGAAAAACATAGGCAACTGACCTGTTGAAGCCTTCAGGAAATCAGTGGCCGCTGATTTACATAGGCCATTCAAGTTAGTTGACCCGTGCACCTTCCACCCCTTTTTCACCTTTCGGCACCATAGGGTGAATTGTGAGCATGAAATCACAATTCCTTGGATTCTCTTCTTAACTTGACGAGAAAAATTCAGCAACTGAAGTACCTGTTACTGATGTGATACCCAGGAACACCGAGTTGACACATTTCATTTTGTTCAAACACAGCTAGCAAATCTAAGGGCACAAGGCTGGCTTCGTTTCATGATAATTTTTCTGTTTTACAACCTGCTCTGATCCTGGTGAAACTTTTTCATTAGCTTCTCTCTAAAAGCAAAAAGTCCAGTTCATTGTCCCATCCTACTGCTGCAAGTAAACCATTTGCATTGCCAAGACCAAAAACGGAATTGGAAGGTACAGAGACGCCCGGAGCTATGAGCAGATACGGGGCACATTTCGGTAGAAGCCGCCGTCTGCAGTGCACTGTGACCAGCACAATCGCCTTTGCGCGAAGAAGCCGCTTCTTCGCCTCTGCAAGCCAGAGAGCGGCTACCTCTGAAAGCTGAAGAATGAAGCTGCACAACACTGGGATTGTGTGCACAGCTTGCACACTGATCCAAAACAGTACCTTACCACTCTCCACCTTTTCCAAACACATGAACATTCTGTTGGAAAGTGTTTTGGACAACTTTCTCTTTCTTCCTGCAAAACACACTGCAGACTTCCCTGCAACATGTAAAATCCGATGGGAGATGTTTTCTATGCTGGCACAGTTTTTCCTTGCCAGACATAGTGGAAAAGCTTTTTGCAATGATGTAGACCACAAAAGTCCCGAAAGACGAAGGTACGCAGCTCCCCGGAGCTATGCCCCGGT
This sequence comes from Zonotrichia albicollis, assembly GCF_047830755.1. Taxonomy (NCBI): domain Eukaryota; kingdom Metazoa; phylum Chordata; class Aves; order Passeriformes; family Passerellidae; genus Zonotrichia; species Zonotrichia albicollis. The sequence continues at coordinate 3,221,559 of NC_133850.1, forward strand.
CCCGGGCACATTTCGGCAGATGCCGCCGCACTGGAGTGCACTGTGACCGGCACAATCGCCTTTGCGCGAAGAAGCCGCCTCTTCGTCTCCGGGGGCCGGAGTGAGCGGCTGCTTCGGAAAGGTGGAAATGAAGCTGCACAAGACTGGGATAGTGTGCGCAGCTTGCAAACTGATAGAAAACAGTACCTTACCACTTTCCTACCTTTTCCTAACATATGAATAATGGGTTGGAAGGTGTTTTGGACAACTTTCTTTTTCTTCTTGCAAAACACTCAGCAGAGCTCTCTGCAACATGTAAAACACCACGGGAGATGTTTTCTGTGCAGGCACAGTTTCTCCTTGCCAGACATAGTGGAAAAGCTTTTTGCAGTGATGTAGACCACAAAAGTCCCGAAAGAAGAAGGTACGGATGTCCCCGGAGCTAAGCGGCGGTCCCGGGCACATTTCGGAAGAAGCCGCCGCACTGGAGTGCACTGTGACCGGCACAATCGCCTTTGCGCGAAGAAGCCGCCTCTTCGTCTCCGGGGGCCGGAGTGAGCGGCTGCTTCGGAAAGGTGGGAATGAAGCTGCACAACACTGGGATAGTGTGCGCAGCTTGCAAACTGATAGAAAACAGTACCTTACCACTTTCCTACCTTTTCCTAACATATGAATATTGGGCTGGAAGGTGTTTTGGACAACTTTCTTTTTCTTTTTGCAAAACACTCTGCAGAGCTCTCTGCAACTTGTAAAACACGATGGGAGATGTTTTCTGTGCAGACACAGTTTCTCCATGCCAGACATAGTGGAAAAGCTTTTTGCAATGATGTAGACCACAAAAGACGCTAAAGACGAAGGTACGGAGCTCCCCGGAGCTAAGCACCGGTCCCGGGCACACTTCGGCTGAAGCCGCCGCACTTTAGAGCATTGGCACCGGTACAATCCCATTTGCTCGACGAAACCTCGTCTTCGCCTCCGGAAGCCGTAGGGAGCAGTAGCTTCGGAAAGGTGAGAATGAAGCTGCGCAACACTGGGATAGTGTGCGCAGCTTGCAAACTGATAGAAAACAGTACCTTACAACTCTCCTAGCTTTTCCAAACACATGAACATTCGGTTGGAAGGTGTTTTGGACATCTTTCTTTTTCTTCCTGCAAAACACTCTGCAGACTTCTCTGCAACATGTACAACACCATGGGAGATGTTTTCAGCCCTGACCCAGATTCTCCTTGCCAGACATAGTGGAAAAAGTTTTTGCGAAGTTGGAGAGGACAAGAAACGCTAAAGACGAAAGTATGGAGTTTTCCGTAGCTAAGAATGCATGAAAGCAAAAGACTGCCCTCTTCAAAAATGGCAATTAGGAGGACTTGGAAAAGTACAAATCAGCCAGCCTCTTTTTTATCCCCACGAAGTTGATGGGGCAGCTATTCCTGAAAGCCTTGCCTGGCATATGAAGGAGGACAAAGCAATGTACTCGGCGTGGATTTTCCTGGGGAATTTCATGCTGAACAACTTTTTCAACACCTCTGATGAATCAACTTGACTGGTAGATGAAGGGAATATTGTCTGCGTGGCCTTCAGGGAGGTTTTTCCATTTCTCTACATGGCTGCACACATACATACGGGAAGCAATAATGCAAAAGGGAGGGAACCAGTGTCTTTTAAGTGATGCTGAGTGAAAAGACAAGAGGCAGTGGGCACACACTGAAATACAGGAGATTGCCTATGAACATCACCAAATGATGTTTTACTGTGAGGGTGAGTGAACCGCGGCACAGACTGCCCAGAAAGCTTCTGAAGCCTGGATCTTAGAAGACATTAAAAGTACACCCAGCTAGAATCCCGGGCAAGAGGCTCTAGGTATCCTGCTTTAACAGGGGGGTTGGGCCTGGTGAGCCCCACTGAGCCCTACCACTCTCATTCATTCTGTGTAGTGAATTCTCTTCGAGATGCATTTCAAGCACTGGCATGACAAAGTTCTGTGCAGACAGAGATCCAAATGGACATGGGATCCATGTTCCTTAAGCAGTGTTCAAGAAGAATGTAAAACTCTGGGACAAGTGTCTCTTCCCTAACTGAATCCCTTTCATGGGAAAATTCCCAGCTATAGAAAGATCTTCTGATACGCATGCTTAGGACTGACACTGGCTGAGGAAATTTCCCCCTATGTGTATCTAAGACCAGTTAGGATCATCACCCAAGACTTGTCAACATAGTCACAGAATGTCTATTGTAAAGAAGTGACAACTTCCATCAGAATGGCAAATATTGGTCCACAAAATGGATTAATGAATGGGAATTATTTCCTTGGGTTAAAAAGAAAAATAAAGAGTTGGTCTTTATTTAATAATTTCGTTGCAATATTGATATGGGAAGAAAAAGACCTCAGTCCTGGACATTCTCAACTCTAAGAAAGATTTTAAAAATTTCTTCTAGAAATCTATTATTATGACGAGATTATTCAAACAATTTTAGTCGGTAAAAAAGTCCCAGATTTGTCTAGTTTTGTTTCCAGGGAAAAGGGCTGTGGTATGTGTTTCCGGGCCTGGGGCTGGGAGTGGCCGGCTGGCTCCTGAAAATCCTCGATACTCAGGGTGGTTCCCAGATAAAAGGTGGCACCAGTGCCAAGTCGTGATGGTTTGATAATACAGAGTAGCTCCTGCAATCTGCCAGCAAGAAGCGGGGCGGCTGAATTTTGTTTCCAGGGAATGGGGTGGTGGTTTCTGTTTGGGGGCCTGAGGCAGGCAGTGGCAGGCTGGCTCCTGAAAATCCACGATGCGCAAGATGCTTCCAAAAGAAAGGTGGCACAAGTGCCGAGTCGGCCTGGTTTGATAGAACCAAGTGGCTCCTGCAATCTGCCAGCCAGAAGATGGGCAGGTCAGTTTTACTTCCAGGGAAAAGGGCCGGTAGTTTGTGTTTTGGGGCCTGTGGCTGGGAGTGGCCGGCTGGCTCCTGAAAATCCACGATACGCAGGATGGCTCCCAAATGAAAAATGGCACCAGTGCCAAGTCGGGCTGGATTGATAGTACCAAGTGGCTCCTGCAATCTGCCAGCCAGAAGATGGGCAGGTCAGTTTTACTTCCAGGGAAAAGGGCCGTAGTTTGTGGTTGGGGGCCTGTGGCTGGGAGTGGCCGGCTGGCTCCTGAAAATCCACGATACGCAGGATGGTTCCCCGATGAAAGGTGGCACCAGTGCCGAGTCAGGCTGTTTTGATAGAGCCAAGAGGCTCCTGCAATCTGCCAGCCAGAAGCGGGGTGGGTGAGTTTTGTTTGCCAGGTAAAAGGGCGGTGGTTTCTTTTCCGGGGCCTGTGGCTGGGAGTGGCCGGCTGGCTCCTTAAAATCCACGCCGCGCATGATGGTTCCCAGACCCAAGGGGGCACCAGTGCTGAGTCAGGCTGGTTTGATAGAGCCAAGTGGCTCCTGCAATCTGCCAGCCTGAAGATGGGCAGGTCAGTTTTACTTCCAGGGAAAAAGCAGTAGTCTGTGTTTGGGGGCCTGTGGCTGGGAGTGGCCGGCTGGCGGCTTAAAATCCACGCCGCGCTGGATGGTTCCCCGATGAAAGGGGAACCAGTGCCAAGTCGGGTTGGTTTGATAGTACCAAGTGGCTCCTGCAATCTGCCAGCCAGAAGATAGGCTGGTCAGTTTTACTTCCAGGGAAAAGGGCCGTAGTTTGTGTTTGGGGGCCTGTGGCTGGCAGTGGCCGGCTGGCTCCTGAAAATCCACGATACGCAGGATGGTTCCCATATGAAAGGTGGCACCAGTGCCGAGTCGGGCTGTTTTGATAGAGCCAAGTGGCTCCTGCAATCTGCCAGCCAGAAGATGGGCAGGTCAGTTTTACTTCCTGGGAAAAGGGCCGGTAGTTTGTGTTTGGGGGCGTGAGGCTGGGAGTGGCCGGCTGGCGGCTTAAAATCCACGCCGCGCAGGATGGTTCCCAGATGAAAGGGGGAACCAGTGCCAAGTCGGGTTGGTTTGATAGTACCAAGTGGCTCCTGCAATCTGCCAGCCAGAAGATAGGCTGGTCAGTTTTACTTCCAGGGAAAAGGGCCGTAGTTTGTGTTTGGAGGCCTGTGGCTGGGAGTGGCCGGCTGGCTCCTGAAAATCCACGATACGCAGGATGGTTCCCAGATGAAAGGTGGCACCAGTGCCGAGTCGGGCTGGTTTGATAGTACCAAGTGGCTCCTGCAATCTGCCAGCCAGAAGATGGGCAGGTCAGTTTTACTTCCAGGGAAAAGGGCCGTAATTTGTGTTTGGGGGCCTGTGGCTGGCAGTGGCCGGCTGGCTCCTCAAAATCCACGATACGCAAGATGGTTCCCACATGAAAGGAGGCACCACTGCCGAGTCGGGCTGGTTTGATAGAGCCAAGGGTCTCCTGCAATCTGCCAGCAAGAAGCGGGGTGGGTGATTTTTTTTTGCCAGGGAAAAGCGCCGTGGTTTGTTTTTGGGGGCCTGTGGCATGGAATATCCGGCGGGCTCCTTAAAATCCATGCCGCGCATGATGATTCCCTGACACAAGGGGACACCATTGCCGAGTCGGGTTGGTTTGATAGAGCCAAGTGGCTCCTGCAATCTGCCAGCCAGAAGATGGGCAGGTCAGTTTTACTTCCAGGGAAAAGGGCCGTAGTTTGTGTTTGGGGGCCTGTGGCTGGGAGTGGCCGGATGGCTCCTGAAAATCCACGATACCCAGGATGGTTCCCCGATGAAAGGTGGCACCAGTGCCGAGTCGGCCTGTTTTGATAGAGCCAAGTGGCTCCTGCAATCTGCCAGCCAGAAGCGGGTTGGGTGAGTTTGTTTGCCAGGGAAAAGGGCCGTGGTTGTTTTCCGGGGCCTGTGGCCTGGAATGGCCGGCAGCTTCTTTAAAATCCACGATACGCAGGATGGTTCCAAGATGAAAGGTGGCACCAGTGCCAAGTCGGGCTGGTTTGACAGTACAGAGTGGCTCCTGCAATCTGCCAGCCAGAAGGCGGGCCGCTGAGATTTTCTTCCAGGGAGAAGGGCCGTGGTATATGTTTGGGGCCCTGTGGCTGAGAGGCCGGCTGGCTCCTGAAAATCCACGACACGCAGGATGGTTCCCAGATGAAACGTGGCACCAGTGCCGACTCGGGCTGGTTTGATAGAACCAAGTGGCTCCTCCAATCTGCCAGCCAGAAGCGGGTTGGGTGAGTTTTGTTTGCCTGGGAAAAGGGCCGTGGTTGTTTTCCGGGGCCTGTGGCCTGGAATGGCCGGCTGGCTCCTGAAAATCCACGATACGCAGGATGGTTCCCAGATGAAAGGTGGCACCCGTGCCGAGTCGGGCTGGTTTGATGGAGCCAACTGGCTCCTGCAATCTGCCCGCCAGAAGTGGGGCGGGTGAGTTTTGTTTGCCGGGAAAAGGGCCGTGGTTTGTGTTCGGGGACCTGTGGCTGGGAGTGGCCGGCTGGCTCCTGAAAATCCACGATACGCAGGATGGTTCCCAGATGAAAGGTGGCACCAGTGCCGAGTCGGGCTGGATTGATAGAGGCAAGTGGCTCCTAAAAACTGCCAGCCAGAAGCGGGTCGGGTGAGTTTTGTTTGCCAGGGAAAAGGGCCGTGGTTTGTGTTCGCGGGCCTGTGGCTGGGAGTGGCCGGCTGTCTCCTGAAAATCCACGATACGCAGGATGGTTCCCAGATGAAAGGTGGCACCAGTGCCGAGTCGGGCAGGTTTGATAGTACCACGTGTCTCCTGGAATCTGCCAGCAAGAAGTGGGGCGGGTGAGTTTTGTTTGCCAGGGAAAAGGGCCGTGGGTTGTGTTCGTGGGCCTGTGGCTGGGAGAGGCCGGCTGGCTCCTGAAAATCCACGATACGCAGGATGGTTCCCCGATGAAAGGTGGCACCAGTGCCGAGTCAGGCTGTTTTGATAGAGCCAAGAGGCTCCTGCAATCTGCCAGCCAGAAGCGGGGTGGGTGAGTTTTGTTTGCCAGGTAAAAGGGCCGTGGTTTCTTTTCCGGGGCCTGTGGCTGGGAGTGGCCGGCTGGCTCCTTAAAATCCACGCCGCGCAGGATGGTTCCCAGACCCAAGGGGGCACCAGTGCTGAGTCAGGCTGGTTTGATAGAGCCAAGTGGCTCCTGCAATCTGCCAGCCTGAAGATGGGCAGGTCAGTTTTACTTCCAGGGATAAAGCCGTAGTCTGTGTTTGGGGGCCTGTGGCTGGGAGTGGCCGGCTGGCGGCTTAAAATCCACGCCGCGCTGGATGGTTCCCAGATGAAAGGGGGAACCAGTGCCAAGTCGGGTTGGTTTGATAGTACCAAGTGGCTCCTGCAATCTGCCAGCCAGAAGATAGGCTGGTGAGTTTTACTTCCAGGGAAAAGGGCCGTAGTTTGTGTTTGGAGGCCTGTGGCTGGGAGTGGCCGGCTGGCGGCTTAAAATCCACGCCGCGCAGGATGGTTCCCAGACCCAAGTTGGAACCACTGCCATGTCGGGCTGGTTTGATAGAGCCAAGTGGCTCCTGCAATCTGCCAGCCAGAAGCGGGGTGGGTGAGTTTTGTTTGCCAGGGAAAAGGGCCGTGGTTGTTTTCCGGGGCCTGTGGCCTGGAATGGCCGGCTGGCTCCTAAAAATACACGCCGCGCCGGATGGTTCCCAGATGAAAGGTGGCACCAGTGCCGAGACGGGCTGTTTTGAGAGAGCCAAGTGGCTCCTGCAATCTGCCAGCCAGAAGCGGGGTGGGTGAGTTTTGTTTGCCAGGTAAAAGGGCGGTGGTTTCTTTTCCGGGGCCTGTGGCTGGGAGTGGCCGGCTGGCTCCTTAAAATCCACGCCGCGCATGATGGTTCCCAGACCCAAGGGGGCACCAGTGCTGAGTCAGGCTGGTTTGATAGAGCCAAGTGGCTCCTGCAATCTGCCAGCCTGAAGATGGGCAGGTCAGTTTTACTTCCAGGGAAAAAGCAGTAGTCTGTGTTTGGGGGCCTGTGGCTGGGAGTGGCCGGCTGGCGGCTTAAAATCCACGCCGCGCTGGATGGTTCCCCGATGAAAGGGGAACCAGTGCCAAGTCGGGTTGGTTTGATAGTACCAAGTGGCTCCTGCAATCTGCCAGCCAGAAGATAGGCTGGTCAGTTTTACTTCCAGGGAAAAGGGCCGTAGTTTGTGTTTGGGGGCCTGTGGCTGGCAGTGGCCGGCTGGCTCCTGAAAATCCACGATACGCAGGATGGTTCCCATATGAAAGGTGGCACCAGTGCCGAGTCGGGCTGTTTTGATAGAGCCAAGTGGCTCCTGCAATCTGCCAGCCAGAAGATGGGCAGGTCAGTTTTACTTCCTGGGAAAAGGGCCGGTAGTTTGTGTTTGGGGGCGTGAGGCTGGGAGTGGCCGGCTGGCGGCTTAAAATCCACGCCGCGCAGGATGGTTCCCAGATGAAAGGGGGAACCAGTGCCAAGTCGGGTTGGTTTGATAGTACCAAGTGGCTCCTGCAATCTGCCAGCCAGAAGATAGGCTGGTCAGTTTTACTTCCAGGGAAAAGGGCCGTAGTTTGTGTTTGGAGGCCTGTGGCTGGGAGTGGCCGGCTGGCTCCTGAAAATCCACGATACGCAGGATGGTTCCCAGATGAAAGGTGGCACCAGTGCCGAGTCGGGCTGGTTTGATAGTACCAAGTGGCTCCTGCAATCTGCCAGCCAGAAGATGGGCAGGTCAGTTTTACTTCCAGGGAAAAGGGCCGTAATTTGTGTTTGGGGGCCTGTGGCTGGCAGTGGCCGGCTGGCTCCTCAAAATCCACGATACGCAGGATGGTTCCCAGACCCAATTTGGAACCACTGCCAAGTCGGGCTGGTTTGATAGAGCCATGTGGCTCCTGCAACATGCCAGCCAGAAGATGGGCAGGTCAGTATTACGTCCAGGGAAAATGGCCGTAGTTTGTGTTTGGGTGCCAGTGGCTGGGAGCGGCCGGCTGGCTCCTGAAAATTCACGATACGCAAGATGGTTCCCGCATGAAAGGAGGCACCACTGCCGAGTCGGGCTGGTTTGATAGAGCCAAGGGTCTCCTGCAATCTGCCAGCAAGAAGCGGGGTGGGTGATTTTTTTTTGCCAGGGAAAAGCGCCGTGGTTTGTTTTTGGGGGCCTGTGGCATGGAATATCCGGCGGGCTCCTTAAAATCCATGCCGCGCATGATGATTCCCTGACACAAGGGGACACCATTGCCGAGTCGGGTTGGTTTGATAGAGCCAAGTGGCTCCTGCAATCTGCCAGCCAGAAGATGGGCAGGTCAGTTTTACTTCCAGGGAAAAGGGCCGTAGTTTGTGTTTGGGGGCCTGTGGCTGGGAGTGGCCGGATGGCTCCTGAAAATCCACGATACCCAGGATGGTTCCCCGATGAAAGGTGGCACCAGTGCCGAGTCGGCCTGTTTTGATAGAGCCAAGTGGCTCCTGCAATCTGCCAGCCAGAAGCGGGTTGGGTGAGTTTGTTTGCCAGGGAAAAGGGCCGTGGTTGTTTTCCGGGGCCTGTGGCCTGGAATGGCCGGCAGCTTCTTTAAAATCCACGATACGCAGGATGGTTCCAAGATGAAAGGTGGCACCAGTGCCAAGTCGGGCTGGTTTGACAGTACAGAGTGGCTCCTGCAATCTGCCAGCCAGAAGGCGGGCCGCTGAGATTTTCTTCCAGGGAGAAGGGCCGTGGTATATGTTTGGGGCCCTGTGGCTGAGAGGCCGGCTGGCTCCTGAAAATCCACGACACGCAGGATGGTTCCCAGATGAAACGTGGCACCAGTGCCGACTCGGGCTGGTTTGATAGAACCAAGTGGCTCCTCCAATCTGCCAGCCAGAAGCGGGTTGGGTGAGTTTTGTTTGCCTGGGAAAAGGGCCGTGGTTGTTTTCCGGGGCCTGTGGCCTGGAATGGCCGGCTGGCTCCTGAAAATCCACGATACGCAGGATGGTTCCCAGATGAAAGGTGGCACCCGTGCCGAGTCGGGCTGGTTTGATGGAGCCAACTGGCTCCTGCAATCTGCCCGCCAGAAGTGGGGCGGGTGAGTTTTGTTTGCCGGGAAAAGGGCCGTGGTTTGTGTTCGGGGACCTGTGGCTGGGAGTGGCCGGCTGGCTCCTGAAAATCCACGATACGCAGGATGGTTCCCAGATGAAAGGTGGCACCAGTGCCGAGTCGGGCTGGATTGATAGAGGCAAGTGGCTCCTAAAAACTGCCAGCCAGAAGCGGGTCGGGTGAGTTTTGTTTGCCAGGGAAAAGGGCCGTGGTTTGTGTTCGCGGGCCTGTGGCTGGGAGTGGCCGGCTGTCTCCTGAAAATCCACGATACGCAGGATGGTTCCCAGATGAAAGGTGGCACCAGTGCCGAGTCGGGCAGGTTTGATAGTACCACGTGTCTCCTGGAATCTGCCAGCAAGAAGTGGGGCGGGTGAGTTTTGTTTGCCAGGGAAAAGGGCCGTGGGTTGTGTTCGTGGGCCTGTGGCTGGGAGAGGCCGGCTGGCTCCTGAAAATCCACGATACGCAGGATGGTTCCCCGATGAAAGGTGGCACCAGTGCCGAGTCAGGCTGTTTTGATAGAGCCAAGAGGCTCCTGCAATCTGCCAGCCAGAAGCGGGGTGGGTGAGTTTTGTTTGCCAGGTAAAAGGGCCGTGGTTTCTTTTCCGGGGCCTGTGGCTGGGAGTGGCCGGCTGGCTCCTTAAAATCCACGCCGCGCAGGATGGTTCCCAGACCCAAGGGGGCACCAGTGCTGAGTCAGGCTGGTTTGATAGAGCCAAGTGGCTCCTGCAATCTGCCAGCCTGAAGATGGGCAGGTCAGTTTTACTTCCAGGGATAAAGCCGTAGTCTGTGTTTGGGGGCCTGTGGCTGGGAGTGGCCGGCTGGCGGCTTAAAATCCACGCCGCGCTGGATGGTTCCCAGATGAAAGGGGGAACCAGTGCCAAGTCGGGTTGGTTTGATAGTACCAAGTGGCTCCTGCAATCTGCCAGCCAGAAGATAGGCTGGTGAGTTTTACTTCCAGTTGAAAGGGCCGTAGTTTGTGTTTGGAGGCCTGTGGCTGGGAGTGGCCGGCTGGCGGCTTAAAATCCACGCCGCGCAGGATGGTTCCCAGACCCAAGTTGGAACCACTGCCATGTCGGGCTGGTTTGATAGAGCCAAGTGGCTCCTGCAATCTGCCAGCCAGAAGCGGGGTGGGTGAGTTTTGTTTGCCAGGGAAAAGGGCCGTGGTTGTTTTCCGGGGCCTGTGGCCTGGAATGGCCGGCTGGCTCCTAAAAATACACGCCGCGCCGGATGGTTCCCAGATGAAAGGTGGCACCAGTGCCGAGACGGGCTGTTTTGAGAGAGCCAAGTGGCTCCTGCAATCTGCCAGCCAGAAGATGGGCAGGTCAGTTTTACTTCCAGGGAAAAGGGCCGTACTTTGTGTTTGGGGGCCTGTGGCTGGCAGTGGCCGGCTGGCTCCTGAAAATCCACGATACGCAGGATGGTTCCCAGATGAAAGGTGGCACCAGTGCAAAGTCGGGCTGGTTTGACAGTACCGAGCGGCTCCTGCAATCTGCCAGCCAGAAGGCGGGCCGCTGAGATTTTCTTCCAGGGAAATGGGCTGTGGGATGTGTTTGGGGCCCTGTGGCTGAGAGTGGCCGGCTGGCTCCTGAAAATCCACGACACGCAGGATGGTTCCCAGATGAAAAGTGGCACCAGTGCCGAGTCGGGCTGGTTTGATAGAGCCAAGTGGCTCCTCCAATCTGCCAGCCAGAAGATGGGCAGGTCAGTTTTACTTCCAGGGAAAAGGGCCGGTAGTTTGTGTTGGGGGCCTGTGGCTGGGAGTGGCCGGCTGGCTCCTGAAAATCCATGATACGCAGGATGGCTCCCAAATGAAAAATGGCACAAGTGCCAAGTCGGGCTGGATTGATAGTACCAAGTGGCTCCTGCAATCTGCCAGCCAGAAGATGGGCAGGTCAGTTTTACTTCCAGGGAAAAGGGCCGTAGTTTGTGTTTGGAGGCCTGTGGCTGGGAGTGGCCGGCTGGCTCCTGAAAATCCACGATACGCAGGATGGTTCCCAGATGAAAGGCGGCACCAGTGCCGAGTCGGGCTGGTTTGATAGTACCAAGTGGCTCCTGCAATCTGCCAGCCAGAAGATGGGCAGGTCAGTTTTACTTCCAGGGAAAAGGGCCGTAATTTGTGTTTGGGGGCCTGTGGCTGGCAGTGGCCGGCTGGCTCCTGAAAATCCACGATACGCAGGATGGTTCCCAGACCCAATTTGGAACCACTGCCAAGTCGGGCTGGTTTGATAGAGCCATGTGGCTCCTGCAACATGCCAGCCAGAAGATGGGCAGGTCAGTATTACGTCCAGGGAAAATGGCCGTAGTTTGTGTTTGGGTACCAGTGGCTGGGAGCGGACGGCTGGCTCCTGAAAATTCACGATACGCAAGATGGTTCCCACATGAAAGGAGGCACCACTGCCGAGTCGGGCTGGTTTGATAGAGCCAAGGGTCTCCTGCAATCTGCCAGCAAGAAGCGGGGTGGGTGATTTTTTTTTGCCAAGGAAAAGCGCCGTGGTTTGTTTTTGGGGGCCTGTGGCATGGAATATCCGGCGGGCTCCTTAAAATCCATGCCGCGCATGATGATTCCCTGACACAAGGGGACACCATTGCCGAGTCGGGTTGGTTTGATAGAGCCAAGTGGCTCCTGCAATCTGCCAGCCAGAAGATGGGCAGGTCAGTTTTACTTCCAGGGAAAAGGGCTGTACTTTGTGTTTGGGGGCCTGTGGCTGGGAGTGGCCGGATGGCTCCTGAAAATCCACGATACCCAGGATGGTTCCCCGATGAAAGGTGGCACCAGTGCCGAGTCGGCCTGTTTTGATAGAGCCAAGTGGCTCCTGCAATCTGCCAGCCAGAAGCGGGTTGAGTGAGTTTTGTTTTCCAGGGAAAAGGGCTGTGGTTTTTTTTCCGGGGCCTGTGGCCTGGAATGGCCGGCTGGCTCCTTAAAATCCACGCCACGCAGGATGGTCCTCAAACCCAAGGGGGCACCAGTGCCGAGTCAGGCTGGTTTGATAGAGCCATGTGGCTACTGCAATCTGCCAGCCAGAAGATGGGCAGGTCAGTTTTACTTCCAGGGAAAAGGCCGTAGTCTGTGCTTGGGGGCCTGTGGCGAGGAGTGGCCGGCTGGCTCCTGAAAATCCACGATACGCAGGATGGTTCCCCGATGAAAGGTGGCACCAGTGCCGAGTCAGGCTGTTTTGATAGAGCCAAGAGGCTCCTGCAATCTGCCAGCCAGAAGCGGGTCGGGTGAGTTTTGTTTGCCAGGTAAAAGGGCGGTGGTTTCTTTTCCGGGGCCTGTGGCTGGGAGTGGCCGGCTGGCTCCTTAAAATCCACGCCGCGCATGATGGTTCCCAGACCCAAGGTGGCACCAGTGCTGAGTCAGGCTGGTTTGATAGAGCCAAGTGGCTCCTGCAATCTGCCAGCCTGAAGATGGGCAGGTCAGTTTTACTTCCAGGGAAAAAGCAGTAGTCTGTGTTTGGGGGCCTGTGGCTGGGAGTGGCCGGCTGGCGGCTTAAAATCCACGCCGCGCTGGATGGTTCCCCGATGAAAGGGGAACCAGTGCCAAGTCGGGTTGGTTTGATAGTACCAAGTGGCTCCTGCAATCTGCCAGCCAGAAGATAGGCTGGTCAGTTTTACTTCCAGGGAAAAGGGCCGTAGTTTGTGTTTGGGGGCCTGTGGCTGGCAGTGGCCGGCTGGCTCCTGAAAATCCACGATACGCAGGATGGTTCCCATATGAAAGGTGGCACCAGTGCCGAGTCGGGCTGTTTTGATAGAGCCAAGTGGCTCCTGCAATCTGCCAGCCAGAAGATGGGCAGGTCAGTTTTACTTCCTGGGAAAAGGGCCGGTAGTTTGTGTTTGGGGGCGTGAGGCTGGGAGTGGCCGGCTGGCGGCTTAAAATCCACGCCGCGCAGGATGGTTCCCAGATGAAAGGGGGAACCAGTGCCAAGTCGGGTTGGTTTGATAGTACCAAGTGGCTCCTGCAATCTGCCAGCCAGAAGATAGGCTGGTCAGTTTTACTTCCAGGGAAAAGGGCCGTAGTTTGTGTTTGGAGGCCTGTGGCTGGGAGTGGCCGGCTGGCTCCTGAAAATCCACGATACGCAGGATGGTTCCCAGATGAAAGGTGGCACCAGTGCCGAGTCGGGCTGGTTTGATAGTACCAAGTGGCTCCTGCAATCTGCCAGCCAGAAGATGGGCAGGTCAGTTTTACTTCCAGGGAAAAGGGCCGTAATTTGTGTTTGGGGGCCTGTGGCTGGCAGTGGCCGGCTGGCTCCTCAAAATCCACGATACGCAGGATGGTTCCCAGACCCAATTTGGAACCACTGCCAAGTCGGGCTGGTTTGATAGAGCCATGTGGCTCCTGCAACATGCCAGCCAGAAGATGGGCAGGTCAGTATTACGTCCAGGGAAAATGGCCGTAGTTTGTGTTTGGGTGCCAGTGGCTGGGAGCGGCCGGCTGGCTCCTGAAAATTCACGATACGCAAGATGGTTCCCACATGAAAGGAGGCACCACTGCCGAGTCGGGCTGGTTTGATAGAGCCAAGGGTCTCCTGCAATCTGCCAGCAAGAAGCGGGGTGGGTGATTTTTTTTTGCCAGGGAAAAGCGCCGTGGTTTGTTTTTGGGGGCCTGTGGCATGGAATATCCGGCGGGCTCCTTAAAATCCATGCCGCGCATGATGATTCCCTGACACAAGGGGACACCATTGCCGAGTCGGGTTGGTTTGATAGAGCCAAGTGGCTCCTGCAATCTGCCAGCCAGAAGATGGGCAGGTCAGTTTTACTTCCAGGGAAAAGGGCCGTAGTTTGTGTTTGGGGGCCTGTGGCTGGGAGTGGCCGGATGGCTCCTGAAAATCCACGATACCCAGGATGGTTCCCCGATGAAAGGTGGCACCAGTGCCGAGTCGGCCTGTTTTGATAGAGCCAAGTGGCTCCTGCAATCTGCCAGCCAGAAGCGGGTTGGGTGAGTTTGTTTGCCAGGGAAAAGGGCCGTGGTTGTTTTCCGGGGCCTGTGGCCTGGAATGGCCGGCAGCTTCTTTAAAATCCACGATACGCAGGATGGTTCCAAGATGAAAGGTGGCACCAGTGCCAAGTCGGGCTGGTTTGACAGTACAGAGTGGCTCCTGCAATCTGCCAGCCAGAAGGCGGGCCGCTGAGATTTTCTTCCAGGGAGAAGGGCCGTGGTATATGTTTGGGGCCCTGTGGCTGAGAGGCCGGCTGGCTCCTGAAAATCCACGACACGCAGGATGGTTCCCAGATGAAACGTGGCACCAGTGCCGACTCGGGCTGGTTTGATAGAACCAAGTGGCTCCTCCAATCTGCCAGCCAGAAGCGGGTTGGGTGAGTTTTGTTTGCCTGGGAAAAGGGCCGTGGTTGTTTTCCGGGGCCTGTGGCCTGGAATGGCCGGCTGGCTCCTGAAAATCCACGATACGCAGGATGGTTCCCAGATGAAAGGTGGCACCCGTGCCGAGTCGGGCTGGTTTGATGGAGCCAACTGGCTCCTGCAATCTGCCCGCCAGAAGTGGGGCGGGTGAGTTTTGTTTGCCGGGAAAAGGGCCGTGGTTTGTGTTCGGGGACCTGTGGCTGGGAGTGGCCGGCTGGCTCCTGAAAATCCACGATACGCAGGATGGTTCCCAGATGAAAGGTGGCACCAGTGCCGAGTCGGGCTGGATTGATAGAGGCAAGTGGCTCCTAAAAACTGCCAGCCAGAAGCGGGTCGGGTGAGTTTTGTTTGCCAGGGAAAAGGGCCGTGGTTTGTGTTCGCGGGCCTGTGGCTGGGAGTGGCCGGCTGTCTCCTGAAAATCCACGATACGCAGGATGGTTCCCAGATGAAAGGTGGCACCAGTGCCGAGTCGGGCAGGTTTGATAGTACCACGTGTCTCCTGGAATCTGCCAGCAAGAAGTGGGGCGGGTGAGTTTTGTTTGCCAGGGAAAAGGGCCGTGGGTTGTGTTCGTGGGCCTGTGGCTGGGAGAGGCCGGCTGGCTCCTGAAAATCCACGATACGCAGGATGGTTCCCCGATGAAAGGTGGCACCAGTGCCGAGTCAGGCTGTTTTGATAGAGCCAAGAGGCTCCTGCAATCTGCCAGCCAGAAGCGGGGTGGGTGAGTTTTGTTTGCCAGGTAAAAGGGCCGTGGTTTCTTTTCCGGGGCCTGTGGCTGGGAGTGGCCGGCTGGCTCCTTAAAATCCACGCCGCGCAGGATGGTTCCCAGACCCAAGGGGGCACCAGTGCTGAGTCAGGCTGGTTTGATAGAGCCAAGTGGCTCCTGCAATCTGCCAGCCTGAAGATGGGCAGGTCAGTTTTACTTCCAGGGATAAAGCCGTAGTCTGTGATTGGGGGCCTGTGGCTGGGAGTGTCCGGCTGGCTCCTTAAAATCCACGCCGCGCAGGATGGTTCCCAGACCCAAGGGGGCACCAGTGCTGAGTCAGGCTGGTTTGATAGAGCCAAGTGGCTCCTGCAATCTGCCAGCCTGAAGATAGGCTGGTCAGTTTTACTTCCAGGGAAAAGGGCCGTAGTTTGTGTTTGGAGGCCTGTGGCTGGGAGTGGCCGGCTGGCTCCTGAAAATCCACGATACGCAGGATGGTTCCCATATGAAAGGTGGCACCAGTGCCGAGTCGGGCTGTTTTGATAGAGCCAAGTGGCTCCTGCAATCTGCCAGCCAACAGATGGGCAGGTCAGTTTTACTTCCTGAGGAAAAGGGCCGGTAGTTTGTGTTTGGGGGGTTGAGGCTGGGAGTGGCCGGCTGGCGGCTTAAAATCCACGCCGCGCAGGATGGTTCCCAGACCCAAGTTGGAACCACTGCCATGTCGGGCTGGTTTGATAGAGCCAAGTGGCTCCTGCAATCTGCCAGCCAGAAGCGGGGTGGGTGAGTTTTGTTTGCCAGGGAAAAGGGCCGTGGTTGTTTTCCGGGGCCTGTGGCCTGGAATGGCCGGCTGGCTCCTAAAAATACACGCCGCGCCGGATGGTTCCCAGATGAAAGGTGGCACCAGTGCCGAGACGGGCTGTTTTGAGAGAGCCAAGTGGCTCCTGCAATCTGCCAGCCAGAAGATGGGCAGGTCAGTTTTACTTCCAGGGAAAAGGGCCGTAGTTTGTGTTGGGGGCCTGTGGCTGGCAGTGGCCGGCTGGCTCCTGAAAATCCACGATACGCAGGATGGTTCCCAGATGAAAGGTGGCACCAGTGCAAAGTCGGGCTGGTTTGACAGTACCGAGCGGCTCCTGCAATCTGCCAGCCAGAAGGCGGGCCGCTGAGATTTTCTTCCAGGGAAATGGGCTGTGGGATGTGTTTGGGGCCCTGTGGCTGAGAGTGGCCGGCTGGCTCCTGAAAATCCACGACACGCAGGATGGTTCCCAGATGAAAAGTGGCACCAGTGCCGAGTCGGGCTGGTTTGATAGAGCCAAGTGGCTCCTCCAATCTGCCAGCCAGAAGATGGGCAGGTCAGTTTTACTTCCAGGGAAAAGGGCCGGTAGTTTGTGTTGGGGTCCTGTGGCTGGGAGTGGCCGGCTGGCTCCTGAAAATCCACGATACGCAGGATGGCTCCCAAATGAAAAATGGCACAAGTGCCAAGTCGGGCTGGATTGATAATACCAAGTGGCTCCTGCAATCTGCCAGCCAGAAGCGGGTTGAGTGAGTTTTGTTTTCCAGGGATAAGGGCTGTGGTTTGTTTTCCGGGGCCTGTGGCCTGGAATGGCCGGCTGGCTCCTTAAAATCCACGCCGCGCAGGATGGTCCTCAAACCCAAGGGGGCACCAGTGCCGAGTCAGGCTGGTTTGATAGAGCCATGTGGCTCCTGCAATCTGCCAGCCAGAAGATGGGCAGGTCAGTTTTACTTCCAGGGAAAAGGCCGTAGTCTGTGCTCGGGGCCTGTGGCGAGGAGTGGCCGGCTGGCGGCTTAAAATCCACGCCGCGCTGGATGGTTTCCAGACCCAAGGGGGAACCAGTGCCTAGTCGGATTGGTTTGATAGTACCAAGTGGCTCCTGCAATCTGCCAGCCAGAAGATGGGCAGGTCAGTTTTACTTCCAGGGAAAAGGGCCGTAGTTTGTGTTTGGCGGCCTGTGGCGGGGAGTGGCCGGCTGGCTAATGAAAATCCACGATACGCAGGATGGTTCCCAGATGAAAGGTGGCACCAGTGCCAAGTCGGGCTGGTTTGATAGTACCACGTGGCTCCTGCAATCTGCCAGCCAGATGATGGGCATGTCAGTTTTACTTCCAGGGAAACGGGCCGTAGTTTGTGTTTGGGGGCCTGTGGCGGGGAGTGGCCGGCTGGCTAATGAAAATCCACGATGCGCAGGATGGTTCCCAGATGAAAGGTGGCGCCAGTGCGGAGTCGGGCTGGTTTGATAGAGACAAGTGGCTCCTGCGATGTGCCAGCCAGATGATGGCCAGTTCAGTTTTACTTCCAGGGAATAGGGCCGTAGTTTGTGTTTGGGGGCCTGTGGCTGGGAGTGGCCGGCTGGCTCCTGAAAATCCACGATACGCAGGATGGTTCCCAAAAGCCAGGGGGCTCCAGTGCGGAGCCGGGCTGCTTTGATAGTGCCAAGTGGCTCCTGCAATCTGCCAGCCAGAAGCGGGGCGGGTGAGTTTAGTTTGCCAGGGAAAAGGGCCATGGTTTGTGTTCATTGGCCTGTGGCTGGGAATGGCCGGCTGGCTCCTGAAAATCCACGATACGCAGGATGGGTCCCAGATGAAAGGTGGCAGCAGTACCGAGTCGGGCTGGTTTGATAGTACCAAGAGGCTCCTGAAGCTGCCAGCCAGATGATGGCCAGGTCAGTTTTACTTCCAGGGAAAAGGGCCGTGGTTTTTGTTTGGGGGCCTATGGCTGGGAGAGGCCGGCTGGCTCCTGAAAATCCACGATACACAGGATGGTTCCCAGATGAAAGGTGGCACCAGTGCCAAGTCTGGCTTGTTTGATAGTACCAAGTGGCTCCTGCAATCTGCCAGCCAGAAGCGGGGCGGGTGAGTTTTGTTTGCCAGGGAAAAGGGCCGTTGTTTGTGTTTGGGGGCCTGTGGCTGGGAGTGGCCGGTTGGCTCCTGAAAATCCACGATACGCAGGATGGTTCCCATATGAAAGGAGGCACCAGTGCCGAGTCGGGCTGGATTGATAGAGGCAAGTGGCTGCTGTAATCTGCAAGAGAGAAGCGGGGCGGGTGAGTTTTTTTTGCCAGGGGAAAGGGCCGTGGTTTGTGTTCGGGTGCCAGTGGCTGGGAGTGGCCGGCTGGCTCCTGAAAATCCACGATACGCAAGATGGTTCCCAGATGAAAGGTGGCACCAGTGCCAAGTCGGGCTGGTTTGATTGAGACAAGTGGCTCCTGCAATCTGCCAGCCAGAATTGGGGCGGGTGAGTTTTGTTTGCCAGGGAAAAGGGCCGTGGATTGTGTTCGGTGGCCTGTGGTTGGGAGTGGCCGGCTGGCTCCTGAAAATCCACGATATGCAGGATGGTTCCCAGATGAAAGGTGGCAGCAGTGCCAAGTCGAGCTAGTTTGTTAGTACCAAGTGGCTCCGGCAATCTGCCAGCCAGAAGCGGGGCGGGTAAGTGTTGTTTGCCAGGGAAAAGGGCCAGATTTTGTGTTTGGGGGCCTGTGGCTGGGAGTGGCCGGTTGGCTCGTGAAAATCCAGGATACGCAGGATGGTTCCCAGATGAAAGGTGGCACCAGTGCCGAGTCGGGCTGGTTTGATAGAGGCAAGTGGCTCCTGCAATCTGCCAGCCAGAAGCGGGTCGGGTGAGTTTTGTTTGCCAGGGTGAAGGGCCGTAGTTTGTATTCGGGGGCCAGTGGCTGGGAGTGGCCGGCTGGCTCCTGAAAATCCACGATACGCCGGATGGTTCCCAGATGAAAGCTGGCAGCAGTACCGAGTCGGGCTGGTTTGATAGTACCAAGGGGCTCCTGAATCTGCCAGCCAGATGATGGCCAAGTCAGTTTTACTTCCAGGGAAAAGGGCAGTAGTTTTTGTTTGGGGGCCTGTGGCTGGGAGTGGCCGGCTGGCTCCTGAAAATCCACGATACGCAGGATGGTTCCCTGATGAAAGGTGGCACCAGTGCCGAGTCGGGCTGGTTTGATTGTACCAAGTGGCTCCTGCAATCTTCCAGCCAGAAGTGGGGCGGGTAGGTTTTGTTTGCCAGGGAAAAGGGCCGTAGTTTGTGTTTGGGGGCCTGTGGATGGGAGAGGCCGGTTGGCTCCTGAAAATCCACGATACGCGTGATGGTTCCCAGACCCAAGGGGGCACCAGCGCCGAGTCGGGCTGGTTTGATAGAGGCAACTGGCTCCGGCAATCTGCCAGCCAGAATCGGGGCGGGTGAGTTTTTTTTGCCAGGGGAAAGGGCCGTGGTATGTGTTTGGGCGCCTGTGGCTGGGACTGGCCGGCTGGCTCCTGAAAATCCACGATACGCAGGATGGTTCCCAGATGAAAGGTGACAGCAGTGCCAAGTCGGGCTGGTTTGATAGAGTCAAGTGGCTCCTGAAATCTGCCAGCCAGAAGATTGGCAGGTCAGATTTACTTCCATTGAAAAGTGCCGTAGTTTGTGTTTGGGGCCTGTGGTTGGGACTGGCCGGCTGGCTCCTGAAAATCTACGATACGCAGGATGGTTCCCAGACCCAAGGGGGCACCAGTGCCAAGTCGGCCTGGTTTGATAGTACCAAGTGGCTGCTGCAATCTGCCAGCCAGATGATGGGCAGGTCAGTTTTACTTCCAGGGAAAAGGGCAGTAGTTTTTGTTTGGGGTCTGTGGCTGGGAGTGTCCGGCTGGCTCCTGAAAATCCACGATACGCAGGATGGTTCCCAGATGAAAGGTGGCACCAGTGCCAAGTCGGGCTGGTTTGATAGAGGCATGTTGCTCCTGCAATCTGACAGCCAGAAGCGGGGCAGTGAGTTTTGTTTGCCAGGGAAAAGGGCCGTGGTTTGTGTTCAAAGGCCTGTGGCTGGGAGTGGCCGGCTGGCTCCTGAAAATCCACGATACGCAGGATGGTTCCCAGATGAAAGGTGGCACAAGTGCGGAGTCGGGCAGATTTGATCGTACCAAGTGGCTCCTGCAAAATGCCAGGCAGTTGATTGTTAGGTCACATTTACTTCCAGGGTAAAGGGCCGTAGTTTGTGTTTGGGTGCCGGTGGCTGGGAGTGGCTGGCTGGCTCCTGAAAATCCACGATACGCAGGATGCTTCCCAGATGAAAGGTGGCACCAGTGACGAGTCGGGCTGTTTGGATAGAAACCAGTGGCTCCTGCAATCTGCCAGCCAGAAGTGGGGCGGGTGAGTTTTGTTCGCCAGGGAAAAGGGCCGTCGTTTGTGTTCGGGGGCCTGTGGCTGGGAGTGGCCGGCTGGCTCCTGAAAATCCACGATATGCAGGATGGTTCCTAGATGAAAGGTGGCACCAGTGGCAAGTCGGACTGGTTTGATAGAGCCAACTAGCTCCTGCAATCTGCCAGACAGAAGTGGCGCGTATGAGTTTTGTTTGCCAGGGAAAAGGGCGGGGTATGTATTTGGGGGCTTGTGGCTGGGAGTGGCCGGCTGGCTCCTGAAAATCCACGATACGCAGGATGGTTCCCAGATGAAAGGTGGCACCAGTGCCGAGTCGGGCTCGATTGATAGAGGCAAGTGGTTCCTGCAATCTGCCAGCCAGATGATGGGCTGGTCAGATTTACTTCCAGGGAAAAGGGCCGTAGTTTCTGTTTGGGGACCTGTGGCTGGGAGTGGCCAGCTGGCTTCTGAAAATCCACGATAGGCAGGATGGTTCCCAGATGAAAGGTGGCAGCAGTACCGAGTCGGGCTGGTTTGATAGTACCAAGTGGCTGCTGCAATCTGCCAGCCAGATGATGGGCAGGTCAGATTTACTTCGAGGGAATAGGGCCCTAGTTTTTGTTTGGGGGCCTGTGGCTGGGAGTGGCCGGCTGGCTCCTGAAAATCCACGATACGCAGGATGGCTCCCAGATGAAAGGTGGCACCAGTGCCGAGTCAGGCTGGTTTGATAGCATCAAGTGGCTCCTGCGATGTGCCAGCCAGATGATGGTCAGGTCAGTTTTACTTCCAGAGAAAAGGGCCGTAGTTTGTGTTTGGGGACCTGTGGCTGGGAGTGGCCGGCTGGCTCCTGAAAATCCACGATACGCAGGATGGTTCCCAGATGAAAGGTGGCACCAGTGCCAAGTCGGGCTGGTTTGATAGGCGCAAATGTCTCCTGCAATGTGCCAGCCAGAAGTGGGGTGGGTGAGTTTTGTTTGCCAGGGAAAAGGGCCGTGGTTTTTGTTCGGGGGCCTGTGGCTGGGAGTGGCCGGCTGGCTCCTGAAAATCCACGATGCGCAGGAGGGTTCCCTAAAGAAAGGTGGCACCAGTACCGAGTCAGGCTGGTTTGATAAAGGCAAGTGGCTCCTGCAATCTGCCAGCCAGATGATGGGCAGGTCAGATTTACTTCCAGGGAATACGGCCCTAGTTTTTGTTCGGGGACCTGTGGCTGGGAGTGGCCGGCTGGCTCCTGAAATCCACGATACGCAGGATGGCTCCCAGATGAAAGGTGGCACCAGTGCCGAGTCAGGCTGGTTTGATAGCATCAAGTGGCTCCTGCGATGTCCCAGCCAGATGATGGTCAGGTCAGTTTTACTTCCAGATAAAAGGGCCGTAGTTTGTGTTTGCTGGCCTGTGGCTGGGAGTGGCCGGTTGGCTCCTGAAAATCCACGATACGCAGGATGGTTCCCAGACCCAACGGGGCACCAGTGCCGAGTCGGGCTGGTTTGATAGAGGCAAGTGGCTCCTGCAATCTGCCAGCCAGAAGCGGGGCGGGTGAGTTTGTTTGCCAGGGAAAAGGGCCGTGGTATGTGTTTGAGCGCCTGAGGCTGGGAGTGGCCGGCTGGCTCCTGAAAATCCACGATACGCAGGATGGTTCCCAGATTAAAAGTGGCACCAGTGCCAAGTCGGGCTGGTTTGATATGTGCAAATGGCTCCTGCAATCTGCCAGCCAGAAGTGGGGCGAGTGAGTTTTGTTTGCCAGGGAAAAGGGCCCTGGTTTGTGTTCGCGGGCCTGCGGCTGGGAGTGGCCGGCTGGCTCCTGAAAATCCACCATGCGCAGGATTGTTCCCTGATGAAAGGTGGCACCAGTACCGAGTCAGGCTGGTTTGATAGAGGCAAGTGGCTCCTGCAATCTGACAGCCAGAAGCGGGGCAGTGAGTTTTGTTTGCCAGGGAAAAGGGCCGTGGTATGTGTTTGTGCGCCTGTGGCTGGGAGTGGCTGGCTGGCTCCTGAAAATCCACGATACGCAGGATGGTTCCCAGATGAAAGGTGGCACCAGTGCCAAGTCGGGCAGATTTGATCGTACCAAATGGCTCCAGCAATCTGCCTGCCAGAAGTGGGGCGGGTGAGTTTTTTTTGCCAGGGAAAAGGGCCATGGATTGTGTTCGTGGGCCTGTGGCTGGGAGTGGCCAAATGGCTCCTGAAAATGCACGATACGCAGGATGGTTCCCAGATGAAAGCTGGCACCAGTGCCGAGTCGGGCTGGATTGGTAGAGGCAAGTGGCTCCTGCAATCTCCCAGAGAGAAGCGGGGCGGGTGAGTTTTTTTTGCCAGGGAAAAGTGCCGTGGTTTGTGTTCAAAGGCCTGTGGCTGGGAGTGGCCGGCTGGCTCCTGAAAATCCACGATACGCAGGATGGTTCCCAGATGAAAGGTGGCACAAGTGCCAAGTCGGGCAGATTTGATCGTACCAAGTGGCTCCTGCAAAATGCCAGGCAGTTGATTGTTAGGTCACATTTACTTCCAGGGTAAAGGGCCGTAGTTTGTGTTTGGGCACCTGTGGCTGGGAGTGGCTGGCTGGCTCCTGAAAATCCACGATACGCAGGATGCTTCCCAGATGAAAGGTGGCACCAGTGGCAAGTCGGGCTGGTTTGATAGAGCCAACTAGCTCCTGCAATCTGCCAGACAGAAGTGGCGCGTATGAGTTTTGTTTGCCAGGGAAAAGGGCGGGGTATGTATTTGGGGGCTTGTGGCTGGGAGTGGCCGGCTGGCTCCTGAAAATCCACGATACGCAGGATGGTTCCCAGATGAAAGGTGGCACCAGTGCCGAGTCGGGCTCGATTGATAGAGGCAAGTGGTTCCTGCAATCTGCCAGACAGAAGCGGGGCGGGTGAGTTTTGTTTGCCAGGGAAAAGGGCCGTGGTTTGTGTTCGGGGGCCTGTGGCTGGGAGTGGCCGGTTGGCTCCTGAAAATCCACGATACGCAGGATGGTTCCCAGACCCAAGGGGGCACAAGTGCCAAGTCGACCTGGTTTGATAGTACCAAGTGGCTGCTTCAATCTGCCAGCCAGATGATGAGCAGGTCAGTTTTACTTCCAGGGAAAAGGGCAGTAGTTTTTGTTTGGGTGCCTGTGGCTGGGAGTGGCCGGCTGGCTCTTGAAAATCCACGATACGCAGGATGGTTCCCAGATGAAAGGTGGCACCAGTGCCAAGTCGGGCTGGTTTGATAGAGACAAGTGGCTCCTGCAATCTGCCAGCCAGAAGTGGCGCGTATGAGTTTTGTTTGCCAGGGAAAAGGGCCGTAGTTTGTGTTTGGGGGCCTGTGGCTGGGTGTCGCCGGCTGGCTCCTGAAAATCCACGATACGCAGGATGGTTCCCAGACCGAAGGGGGCACCACTACCGAGTGAGGCTGGTTTTATAGAGCCAAGTGGCTCCTTCAATCTGCCAGCCAGAAGCGTGGCGGGTGATTTTTTTTTGCCAGGGGAAAAGGCCGTGGTTTGTGTTCGGGGGCCAGTGGCTGGGATTGGCCGGCTGTCTCCTGAAAATCCACGATACGCAGGATGGTTCCCAGATGAAAGGTGGCAGCAGTGCCGAGTCGGGCTGGTTTGATGGAGGCAAGTGGCTCCTGCAATCTGCCAGCCAGAAGCGGGGTGGGTGAGTTTTGTTTGCCAGAGAAATGTGCCGTGGTATGTGTTTGGGTGCCTGTGGCTGGGAGTGGCCGGCTGGCTCCTGAAAATCCACGATGCGCAGGATGGTTCCCAGATGAAAAGTGGCACCAGTGCCAAGTCGGGCTGGTTTGATAGGCGCAAATGGCTCCTGCAATCTGCCAGCCAGAATTGGGGCGAGTGAGTTTTGTTTGCCAGGGAAAAGGGCCCTGGTTTGTGTTCGGGGGCCTGTGGCTGGGAGTGGCCGGCTGGCTCCTGAAAATCCACAATGCGCAGGATGGTTCCCTGATGAAAGGTGGCACCAGTACCGAGTCAGGCTGGTTTGATAGAGGCAAGTGGCTCCTGCAATCTGCCACCCAGAAGCGGGGCGGGTGTGTTTTGTTTGCCAGGGAAAAGGGCCGTAGTTTTTGTTCGTGGGCCTGTGGCTGGGCGTGGCCGGTTGGCTCCTGAAAATCCACGATACGCAGGATGGTTCCCAGACCCAACGGGGCACCAGTGCCGACTCGGGCTGGTTTGATAGAGGCAAGTGACTCCTGCAATCTGCCAGAGAGAAGCGGGGCGGGTGAGTTTATTTTGCCAGGGGAAAGGGCCGTTATTTGTGTTCGGGTGCCAGTGGCTGGGAGTGGCCGGCTGGCTCCTGAAAATCCACGATACGCAAGATGGTTCCCAGATGAAAGGTGGCACCAGTGCCAAGTCGGGCTGGTTTGATAGCGCAAATGGTTCCTGCAATCTGCCAGCCAGACGTGGGGTGGGTGAGTTTTGTTTGCCAGGCAAAAGGGCCGTGGATTGTGTTCGGTGGCCTGTGGCTGGGAGTGGCCGGCTGGCTCCTGAAAATCCACGATACGCAGGATGGTTCCCAGATGAAAGGTGGCAGCAGTGCCAAGTCGAGCTAGTTTGTTAGTACCAAGTGGCTCCGGCAATCTGCCAGCCAGAAGCGGGGCGGGTAAGTGTTGTTTGCCAGGGAAAAGGGCCAGATTTTGTGTTTGGGGGCCTGTGGCTGGGAGTGGCCGGTTGGCTCGTGAAAATCCAGGATACGCAGGATGGTTCCCAGATGAAAGGTGGCACCAGTGCCGAGTCGGGCTGGTTTGATAGAGGCAAGTGGCTCCTGCAATCTGCCAGCCAGAAGCGGGTCGGGTTAGTTTTGTTTGCCAGGGTGAAGGGCCGTAGTTTGTATTCGGGGGCCAGTGGCTGGGAGTGGCCGGCTGGCTCCTGAAAATCCACGATACGCCGGATGGTTCCCAGATGAAAGCTGGCAGCAGTACCGAGTCGGGCTGGTTTGATAGTACCAAGGGGCTCCTGAATCTGCCAGCCAGATGATGGCCAAGTCAGTTTTACTTCCAGGGAAAAGGGCGGTAGTTTTTGTTTGGGGGCCTGTGGCTGGGAGTGGCCGGCTGGCTCCTGAAAATCCACGATACGCCGGATGGTTCCCAGATGAAAGGTGGCACCAGTGCCAAGTCGGGCTTGTTTGATTGTACCAAGTGGCTCCTGCAATCTGCCAGCCAAAAGATGGGCAGGTCAGTTTTACTTCCAGGGAAAAGGGCCGTAGTTTGTGTTTGGGGACCTGTGCCTGGGAGTGGCCAACTGGCTCCTGAAAATCCACAATACGCAGGATGGTTCCCAGATGAAAGGTGGCACCAGTGCCGAGTCGGGCTGGTTTGATTGAGACAAGTGGCTCCTGCAATCTGCCAGCCAGAATTGGGGCGGGTGAGTTTTGTTCGCCAGGGAAATGAGCCGTGGTTTGTGTTCGGGGGGCTGTGGCTGGGAGTGGCCGGCTGTCTCCTGAAAATCCACGATCCGCAGGATGGTTCCCTGATGAAAGGTGGTAGCAGTGCCAAGTCGGGCTGGTTTGTTAATACCAAGTGGCTCCGGCAATCTTCCAGCCAGAAGTGGGGCGGGTAGGTTTTGTTTGCCAGGGAAAAGGGCCGTAGTTTGTGTTTGGGGGCCTGTGGATGGGAGTGGCCGGTTGGCTCCTGAAAATCCACGATACGCATGATGGTTCCCAGACCCAAGGGGGCACCAGTGCCGAGTCGGGCCGGTTTGATAGAGGCAACTGGCTCCGGCAATCTGCCAGCCAGAATCGGGGCGGGTGAGTTTTTTTTGCCAGGGGAAAGGGCAGTGGTATGTGTTTGGGCGCCTGTGGCTGGGACTGGCCGGCTGGCTCCTGAAAATCCACGATACGCAGGATGGTTCCCAGATGAAAGGTGACAGCAGTGCCAAGTCGGGCTCGTTTGATAGAGTCAAGTGGCTCCTGAAATCTGCCAGCCAGAAGATTGGCAGGTCAGATTTACTTCCATTGAAAAGTGCCGTAGTTTGTGTTTGGGGCCTGTGGTTGGGACTGGCCGGCTGGCTCCTGAAAATCCACGATACGCAGGATGGTTCCCAGACCCAAGGGGGCACCAGTGCCAAGTCGGCCTGGTTTGATAGTACCAAGTGGCTCCTGCAATCTGCCAGCCAGAAGTGGGGCGAGTGAGTTTTGTTTGCCAGGGAAAAGGGCCCTGGTTTGTGTTCGCGGGCCTGCGGCTGGGAGTGGCCGGCTGGCTCCTGAAAATCCACCATGCGCAGGATTGTTCCCTGATGAAAGGTGGCACCAGTACCGAGTCAGGCTGGTTTGATAGAGGCAAGTGGCTCCTGCAATCTGACAGCCAGAAGCGGGGCAGTGAGTTTTGTTTGCCAGGGAAAAGGGCCGTGGTATGTGTTTGTGCGCCTGTGGCTGGGAGTGGCTGGCTGGCTCCTGAAAATCCACGATACGCAGGATGGTTCCCAGATGAAAGGTGGCACCAGTGCCAAGTCGGGCAGATTTGATCGTACCAAATGGCTCCAGCAATCTGCCTGCCAGAAGTGGGGCGGGTGAGTTTTTTTTGCCAGGGAAAAGGGCCATGGATTGTGTTCGTGGGCCTGTGGCTGGGAGTGGCCAAATGGCTCCTGAAAATGCACGATACGCAGGATGGTTCCCAGATGAAAGCTGGCACCAGTGCCGAGTCGGGCTGGATTGGTAGAGGCAAGTGGCTCCTGCAATCTCCCAGAGAGAAGCGGGGCGGGTGAGTTTTTTTTGCCAGGGAAAAGTGCCGTGGTTTGTGTTCAAAGGCCTGTGGCTGGGAGTGGCCGGCTGGCTCCTGAAAATCCACGATACGCAGGATGGTTCCCAGATGAAAGGTGGCACAAGTGCCAAGTCGGGCAGATTTGATCGTACCAAGTGGCTCCTGCAAAATGCCAGGCAGTTGATTGTTAGGTCACATTTACTTCCAGGGTAAAGGGCCGTAGTTTGTGTTTGGGCACCTGTGGCTGGGAGTGGCTGGCTGGCTCCTGAAAATCCACGATACGCAGGATGCTTCCCAGATGAAAGGTGGCACCAGTGGCAAGTCGGGCTGGTTTGATAGAGCCAACTAGCTCCTGCAATCTGCCAGACAGAAGTGGCGCGTATGAGTTTTGTTTGCCAGGGAAAAGGGCGGGGTATGTATTTGGGGGCTTGTGGCTGGGAGTGGCCGGCTGGCTCCTGAAAATCCACGATACGCAGGATGGTTCCCAGATGAAAGGTGGCACCAGTGCCGAGTCGGGCTCGATTGATAGAGGCAAGTGGTTCCTGCAATCTGCCAGACAGAAGCGGGGCGGGTGAGTTTTGTTTGCCAGGGAAAAGGGCCGTGGTTTGTGTTCGGGGGCCTGTGGCTGGGAGTGGCCGGTTGGCTCCTGAAAATCCACGATACGCAGGATGGTTCCCAGACCCAAGGGGGCACAAGTGCCAAGTCGACCTGGTTTGATAGTACCAAGTGGCTGCTTCAATCTGCCAGCCAGATGATGAGCAGGTCAGTTTTACTTCCAGGGAAAAGGGCAGTAGTTTTTGTTTGGGTGCCTGTGGCTGGGAGTGGCCGGCTGGCTCTTGAAAATCCACGATACGCAGGATGGTTCCCAGATGAAAGGTGGCACCAGTGCCAAGTCGGGCTGGTTTGATAGAGACAAGTGGCTCCTGCAATCTGCCAGCCAGAAGTGGCGCGTATGAGTTTTGTTTGCCAGGGAAAAGGGCCGTAGTTTGTGTTTGGGGGCCTGTGGCTGGGTGTCGCCGGCTGGCTCCTGAAAATCCACGATACGCAGGATGGTTCCCAGACCGAAGGGGGCACCACTACCGAGTGAGGCTGGTTTTATAGAGCCAAGTGGCTCCTTCAATCTGCCAGCCAGAAGCGTGGCGGGTGATTTTTTTTTGCCAGGGGAAAAGGCCGTGGTTTGTGTTCGGGGGCCAGTGGCTGGGATTGGCCGGCTGTCTCCTGAAAATCCACGATACGCAGGATGGTTCCCAGATGAAAGGTGGCAGCAGTGCCGAGTCGGGCTGGTTTGATGGAGGCAAGTGGCTCCTGCAATCTGCCAGCCAGAAGCGGGGTGGGTGAGTTTTGTTTGCCAGAGAAATGTGCCGTGGTATGTGTTTGGGTGCCTGTGGCTGGGAGTGGCCGGCTGGCTCCTGAAAATCCACGATGCGCAGGATGGTTCCCAGATGAAAAGTGGCACCAGTGCCAAGTCGGGCTGGTTTGATAGGCGCAAATGGCTCCTGCAATCTGCCAGCCAGAATTGGGGCGAGTGAGTTTTGTTTGCCAGGGAAAAGGGCCCTGGTTTGTGTTCGGGGGCCTGTGGCTGGGAGTGGCCGGCTGGCTCCTGAAAATCCACAATGCGCAGGATGGTTCCCTGATGAAAGGTGGCACCAGTACCGAGTCAGGCTGGTTTGATAGAGGCAAGTGGCTCCTGCAATCTGCCACCCAGAAGCGGGGCGGGTGTGTTTTGTTTGCCAGGGAAAAGGGCCGTAGTTTTTGTTCGTGGGCCTGTGGCTGGGCGTGGCCGGTTGGCTCCTGAAAATCCACGATACGCAGGATGGTTCCCAGACCCAACGGGGCACCAGTGCCGACTCGGGCTGGTTTGATAGAGGCAAGTGACTCCTGCAATCTGCCAGAGAGAAGCGGGGCGGGTGAGTTTATTTTGCCAGGGGAAAGGGCCGTTATTTGTGTTCGGGTGCCAGTGGCTGGGAGTGGCCGGCTGGCTCCTGAAAATCCACGATACGCAAGATGGTTCCCAGATGAAAGGTGGCACCAGTGCCAAGTCGGGCTGGTTTGATAGCGCAAATGGTTCCTGCAATCTGCCAGCCAGACGTGGGGTGGGTGAGTTTTGTTTGCCAGGCAAAAGGGCCGTGGATTGTGTTCGGTGGCCTGTGGCTGGGAGTGGCCGGCTGGCTCCTGAAAATCCACGATACGCAGGATGGTTCCCAGATGAAAGGTGGCAGCAGTGCCAAGTCGAGCTAGTTTGTTAGTACCAAGTGGCTCCGGCAATCTGCCAGCCAGAAGCGGGGCGGGTAAGTGTTGTTTGCCAGGGAAAAGGGCCAGATTTTGTGTTTGGGGGCCTGTGGCTGGGAGTGGCCGGTTGGCTCGTGAAAATCCAGGATACGCAGGATGGTTCCCAGATGAAAGGTGGCACCAGTGCCGAGTCGGGCTGGTTTGATAGAGGCAAGTGGCTCCTGCAATCTGCCAGCCAGAAGCGGGTCGGGTTAGTTTTGTTTGCCAGGGTGAAGGGCCGTAGTTTGTATTCGGGGGCCAGTGGCTGGGAGTGGCCGGCTGGCTCCTGAAAATCCACGATACGCCGGATGGTTCCCAGATGAAAGCTGGCAGCAGTACCGAGTCGGGCTGGTTTGATAGTACCAAGGGGCTCCTGAATCTGCCAGCCAGATGATGGCCAAGTCAGTTTTACTTCCAGGGAAAAGGGCGGTAGTTTTTGTTTGGGGGCCTGTGGCTGGGAGTGGCCGGCTGGCTCCTGAAAATCCACGATACGCCGGATGGTTCCCAGATGAAAGGTGGCACCAGTGCCAAGTCGGGCTTGTTTGATTGTACCAAGTGGCTCCTGCAATCTGCCAGCCAAAAGATGGGCAGGTCAGTTTTACTTCCAGGGAAAAGGGCCGTAGTTTGTGTTTGGGGACCTGTGCCTGGGAGTGGCCAACTGGCTCCTGAAAATCCACAATACGCAGGATGGTTCCCAGATGAAAGGTGGCACCAGTGCCGAGTCGGGCTGGTTTGATTGAGACAAGTGGCTCCTGCAATCTGCCAGCCAGAATTGGGGCGGGTGAGTTTTGTTCGCCAGGGAAATGAGCCGTGGTTTGTGTTCGGGGGGCTGTGGCTGGGAGTGGCCGGCTGTCTCCTGAAAATCCACGATCCGCAGGATGGTTCCCTGATGAAAGGTGGTAGCAGTGCCAAGTCGGGCTGGTTTGTTAATACCAAGTGGCTCCGGCAATCTTCCAGCCAGAAGTGGGGCGGGTAGGTTTTGTTTGCCAGGGAAAAGGGCCGTAGTTTGTGTTTGGGGGCCTGTGGATGGGAGTGGCCGGTTGGCTCCTGAAAATCCACGATACGCATGATGGTTCCCAGACCCAAGGGGGCACCAGTGCCGAGTCGGGCCGGTTTGATAGAGGCAACTGGCTCCGGCAATCTGCCAGCCAGAATCGGGGCGGGTGAGTTTTTTTTGCCAGGGGAAAGGGCAGTGGTATGTGTTTGGGCGCCTGTGGCTGGGACTGGCCGGCTGGCTCCTGAAAATCCACGATACGCAGGATGGTTCCCAGATGAAAGGTGACAGCAGTGCCAAGTCGGGCTCGTTTGATAGAGTCAAGTGGCTCCTGAAATCTGCCAGCCAGAAGATTGGCAGGTCAGATTTACTTCCATTGAAAAGTGCCGTAGTTTGTGTTTGGGGCCTGTGGTTGGGACTGGCCGGCTGGCTCCTGAAAATCCACGATACGCAGGATGGTTCCCAGACCCAAGGGGGCACCAGTGCCAAGTCGGCCTGGTTTGATAGTACCAAGTGGCTGCTGCAATCTGCCAGCCAGATGATGGGCAGGTCAGTTTTACTTCCAGGGAAAAGGGCAGTAGTTTTTGTTTGGGGTCTGTGGCTGGGAGTGTCCGGCTGGCTCCTGAAAATCCACGATACGCAGGATGGTTCCCAGATGAAAGGTGGCACCAGTGCCAAGTCGGGCTGGTTTGATAGAGGCATGTTGCTCCTGCAATCTGACAGCCAGAAGCGGGGCAGTGAGTTTTATTTGCCAGGGAAAAGGGCCGTGGTTTGTGTTCAAAGGCCTGTGGCTGGGAGTGGCCGGCTTGCTCCTGAAAATCCACGATACGCAGGATGGTTCCCAGATGAAAGGTGGCACAAGTGCGGAGTCGGGCAGATTTGATCGTACCAAGTGGCTCCTGCAAAATGCCAGGCAGTTGATTGTTAGGTCACATTTACTTCCAGGGTAAAGGGCCGTAGTTTGTGTTTGTGTGCCTGTGGCTGGGAGTGGCCGGCTGGCTCCTGAAAATCCACGATATGCAGGATGGTTCCTAGATGAAAGGTGGCACCAGTGGCAAGTCGGACTGGTTTGATAGAGCCAAATAGCTCCTGCAATCTGCCAGACAGAAGTGGCGCGTATGAGTTTTGTTTGCCAGGGAAAAGGGCGGGGTATGTATTTGGGGGCTTGTGGCTGGGAGTGGCCGGCTGGCTCCTGAAAATCCACGATACGCAGGATGGTTCCCAGATGAAAGGTGGTACCAGTGCCGAGTCGGGCTCGATTGATAGAGGCAAGTGGTTCCTGCAATCTGCCAGCCAGATGATGGGCTGGTCAGATTTACTTCCAGGGAAAAGGGCCGTAGTTTCTGTTTGGGGACCTGTGGCTGGGAGTGGCCAGCTGGCTTCTGAAAATCCACGATAGGCAGGATGGTTCCCAGATGAAAGGTGGCAGCAGTACCGAGTCGGGCTGGTTTGATAGTACCAAGTGGCTGCTGCAATCTGCCAGCCAGATGATGGGCAGGTCAGATTTACTTCCAGGCAATAGGGCCCTAGTTTTTGTTTGGGGGCCTGTGGCTGGGAGTGGCCGGCTGGCTCCTGAAAATCCACGATACGCAGGATGGCTCCCAGATGAAAGGTGGCACCAGTGCCGAGTCAGGCTGGTTTGATTGCATCAAGTGGCTCCTGCGATGTGCCAGCCAGATGATGGTCAGGTCAGTTTTACTTCCAGAGAAAAGGGCCGTAGTTTGTGTTTGGGGACCTGTGGCTGGGAGTGGCCGGCTGGCTCCTGAAAATCCACGATACGCAGGATGGTTCCCAGATGAAAGGTGGCACCAGTGCCAAGTCGGGCTGGTTTGATAGGCGCAAATGTCTCCTGCAATGTGCCAGCCAGAAGTGGGGTGGGTGAGTTTTGTTTGCCAGGGAAAAGGGCCGTGGTTTTTGTTCGGGGGCCTGTGGCTGGGAGTGGCCGGCTGGCTCCTGAAAATCCACGATGCGCAGGAGGGTTCCCTGAAGAAAGGTGGCACCAGTACCGAGTCAGGCTGGTTTGATAAAGGCAAGTGGCTCCTGCAATCTGCCAGCCAGATGATGGGCAGGTCAGATTTAATTCCAGGGAATACGGCCCTAGTTTTTGTTCGGGGACCTGTGGCTGGGAGTGGCCGGCTGGCTCCTGAAATCCACGATACGCAGGATGGCTCCCAGATGAAAGGTGGCACCAGTGCCGAGTCAGGCTGGTTTGATAGCATCAAGTGGCTCCTGCGATGTGCCAGCCAGATGATGGTCAGGTCAGTTTTACTTCCAGAGAAAAGGGCCGTAGTTTGTGTTTGGTGGCCTGTGGCTGGGAGTGGCCGGCTGGCTCCTGAAAATCCACGATACGCAGGATGGTTCCCAGACCCAACGGGGCACCAGTGCCGAGTCGGGCTGGTTTGATAGAGGCAAGTGGCTCCTGCAATCTGCCAGCCAGAAGCGAGGCGTGTGTGTTTTGTTTGCCAGGGAAAAGGGCCGTAGTTTGTGTTCGTGGGTTTGTGGGTGGGCGTGGCCGGTTGGCTCCTGAAAATCCACGATACGCAGGATGGTTTACAGACCCAACGGGGCACCAGTGCCGAGTCGGGCTGGTTTGATAGAGGCAAGTGGCTCCTGCAATCTGCCAGCCAGAAGCGGGGCGGGTGAGTTTTGTTTGACAGGGAAAAGGGCCCTGGTATGTATTTGGGGGCCTGAGGCTAGGAGTGGCCGGCTGGCTCCTGAAAATCCACGATACGCAGGATGGTTCCCAGATGAAAGGTGGCACCAGTGCCAAGTCGAGCTGGTTTGATAGAGCCAAGTGGCTCCTGCAATCTGCCACACAGAAGCGGGGCGGGTGAGATTTTTTTTGCCAGGGGAAAGGGCAGTGGTTTGAGTTCGGGGGCCCGTGGCTGGGATTGGCCGCCTGGCTCCTGAAAATCCACGATACGCAGGATGGTTCCCAGATGAAATGTGGCAGCAGTACCCAGTCGGGCTGGTTTGATAGAGGCAAGTGGCTCCTGCAATTTGCCAGCCAGATGATGGGCAGGTCTGATTTACTTCCAGGGAAAAGGGCCGTAGTTTGTGTTGGGGGACCTGTGGCTGGGATTGGCCGGCTGGCTCCTGAAAATCCACGATACGCAGGATGGTTCCCAGATGAAAGGTGGCAGCAGTACCGAATCGGGCTGGTTTGATAGTACCAAGTGGTTGCTGCAATCTGCCAGCCAGATGAGGGGCAGGTCAGATTTACTTCCAGGGAAAAGGGCCGTAGTTTGTGTTTGGGGACCTGTGGCTGGGAGTGGCCAGCTGGCTTCTGAAAATCCACGATACGCAGGATGGTTCCCAGATGAAAGGTGGCAGCAGTACAGAGTCGGGCTGGTTTGATAGTACCAAGTGGCTGCTGCAATCTGCCAGCCAGATGATGGGCAGGTCAGATTTACTTCCAGGGAATAGGGCCCTAGTTTTTGTTTGGGGGCCTGTGGATGGGAGTGGCCGGCTGGCTCCTGAAAATCCACGATACGCAGGATGGCTCCCAGATGAAAGGTGGCACCAGTGCCGAGTCAGGCTGGTTTGATAGCATCAAGTGGCTCCTGCGATGTGCCAGACAGATTATGTTCAGGTCAGTTTTACTTCCAGAGAAAAGGGCCGTGGATTGTGTTCGTGGACCTGTGGCTGGGAGTGGCCAAATGGCTCCTGAAAATGCACGATACGCAGGATGGTTCCCAGATGAAAGGTGGCACCAGTGCCACGTCGGGCTGGTTTGATAGAGGCAAGTGGTTCCTGCAATCTGACAGCCAGAAGCGGGGCAGTGAGTTTTGTTTGCCAGGGAAAAGGGCCGTGTTATGTGTTTGTGCGCCTCTGGCTGGGAGTGGCTGGCTGGCTCCTGAAAATCCACGATACGCAGGATGGTTCCCAGATGAAAGGTGGCACCAGTGCCACGTCAGGCAGATTTGATCGTACCAAATGGCTCCAGCAATCTGCCCGCCAGAAGTGGGTCGGGTGAGTTTTTTTTGCCAGGGAAAAGGGCCGTGGATTGTGTTCGTGGGCCTGTGGCTGGGAGTGGCCAAATGGCTCCTGAAAATGCACGATACGCAGGATGGTTCCCAGATGAAAGGTGGCACCAGTGCCACGTCGGGCAGATTTGATCGTACCAAATGGCTCCAGCAATCTGCCCGCCAGAAGTGGGTCGGGTGAGTTTTTTTTGCCAGGGAAAAGGGCCGTGGATTGTGTTCGTGGGCCTGTGGCTGGGAGTGGCCAAATGGCTCCTGAAAATCCACGATACGCAGGATGGTTCCCAGATGAAAGGTGGCACCAGTGCCGAGTGGGGCTGGTTTGATAGTACCAAGTGGCTCCTGCAATCTGCCAGGCGGTTGATTGTCAGGTCACTTTTACTTCCAGGGTAAAGGGCCGTAGTTTGTGTTTGGGTGCCGGTGGCAGGGAGTGGCCAGCTGGCTCCTGAAAATCCACGATACGCAGGATGGTTCGCAGACCCAACGGGACACCAGTGCCGAGTCGGGCTGGTTTGATAGAGGCAAGTGGCTCCTGCAATCTGCCAGAGAGAAGCGGGGCGGGTGAGTTTTTTTGACAGGGAAAAGGGCCGTGGTATGTATTTGGGGGCCTGAGGCTGGGAGTGGCCGGCTGGCTCCTGATAATCCACGATACGCAGGATGGTTCCCAGATGAAAGGTGACACCAGTGCCAAGTCGGGCTGGTTTGATAGAGCCAAGTGGCTCCTGCAATCTGCCAGCCAGCAGATAGGCAGGTCAGTTTTACTTCCAGGGAAAAGGGCCATAGTTTGTGTTTGGGGGCCTGTGGCTGGGAGTGGCCGGCTGGCTCCTGAAAATCCACGATACGCAGGATGGTTCCCAGATGAAAGGTGGCAGCAGTACCGAGTCAGGCTGGTTTGATAGGGACAAGAGGCTTCTGAATGTGCCAGCCCGATGATGGCCAGGTCAGTTTTACTTCCAGAGAAAAGGGCCGTGGATTTTGTTTGGGGGCCTGTGGCTGGGAGTGTCCGGCTGGCTCCTGAAAATCCACGATACGCAGGATGGTTCCCAGATGAAAGGTGGCACCTGTGCCGAGTCGGGCTGGTTTGATAGAGGCAAGTGGCTCCTGCAATCTGATAGCCAGAAGCGGGGCAGTGAGTTTTGTTTGCCAGGGTAAAGGGCCGTGGTATGTGTTTGTGCGCCTGTGGCTGGGAGTGGCTGGCTGGCTCCAGAAAATCCACGATACGCAGGATGGTTCCCAGATGAAAGGTGGCACCAGTGCCAAGTCGGGCAGATTTGATCGTACCAAATGGCTCCAGCAATCTGCCCGCCAGAAGTGGGTCGGGTGAGTTTTTTTTGCCAGGGAAAAGGGCCGTGGATTGTGTTCGTGGGCCTGTGGCTGGGAGTGGCCAAATGGCTCCTGAAAATGCACGATACGCAGGATGGTTCCCAGATGAAAGGTGGCACCAGTGCCGAGTCGGGCTGAATTGGTAGAGGCAAGTGGCTCCTGCAATCTGCCAGAGAGAAGCGGGGCGGGTGAGTTTTGTTTGCCAGGGAAAAGGGCCGTGGTTTGTGTTCAAAGGCCTGTGGCTGGGAGTGGCCGGCTGGCTCCTGAAAATCCACGATACGCAGGATGGTTCCCAGATGAAAGGTGGCACCAGTGCCGAGTGGGGCTGGTTTGATAGAGGCAAGTGGCTCCTGCAATCTGCCAGGCGGGTGATTGTCAGGTCACTTTTACTTCCAGGGTAAAGGGCCGTAGTTTTTGTTTGGGTGCCGGTGGCAGGGAGTGGCCGGCTGGCTCCTGAAAATCCACGATACGCAGGATGGTTCGCAGACCCAACGGGACACCAGTGCCGAGTCGGGCTGGTTTGATAGGCGCAAATGGCTCCTGCAATCTGCCAGCCAGAAGTGGGGCGAGTGAGTTTTGTTTGCCAGGGAAAAGGGCCCTGGTTTGTGTTCGCGGGCCTGCGGCTGGGAGTGGCCGGCTGGCTCCTGAAAATCCACCATGCGCAGGATTGTTCCCTGATGGAAGGTGGCACCAGTACCGAGTCAGGCTGGTTTGATAGAGGCAAGTGGCTCCTGCAATCTGACAGCCAGAAGCGGGGCAGTGAGTTTTGTTTGCCAGGGAAAAGGGCCGTGGTATGTGTTTGTGCGCCTGTGGCTGGGAGTGGCTGGCTGGCTCCTGAAAATCCACGATACGCAGGATGGTTCCCAGATGAAAGGTGGCACCAGTGCCAAGTCGGGCAGATTTGATCGTACCAAATGGCTCCAGCAATCTGCCCGCCAGAAGTGGGGCGGGTGAGTTTTTTTTGCCAGGGAAAAGGGCCATGGATTGTGTTCGTGGGCCTGTGGCTGGGAGTGGCCAAATGGCTCCTGAAAATGCACGATACGCAGGATAGTTCCCAGATGAAAGGTGGCACCAGTGCCGAGTCGGGTTGGATTGGTAGAGGCAAGTGGTTCCTGCAATCTGCCAGAGAGAAGCGGGGCGGGTGAGTTTTGTTTGCCAGGGAAAAGGGCCGTGGTTTGTGTTCAAAGGCCTGTGGCTGGGAGTGGCCGGCTGGCTCCTGAAAATCCACGATACGCAGGATGGTTCCCAGATGAAAGGTGGCACAAGTGCCAAGTCGGGCAGATTTGATCGTACCAAGTGGCTCCTGCAAAATGCCAGGCAGTTGATTGTTAGGTCACATTTACTTCCAGGGTAAAGGGCCGTAGTTTGTGTTTGGGCACCTGTGGCTGGGAGTGGCTGGCTGGCTCCTGAAAATCCACGATACGCAGGATGGTTCCCAGATGAAATGTGGCACCAGTGACGAGTCGGGCTGTTTTGATAGAGACCAGTGGCTCCTGCAATCTGCCAGCCAGAAGTGGGGCGGGTGAGTTTTGTTCGCCAGGGAAAAGGGCCGTCGTTTGTGTTCGGGGGCCCGTGGCTGGGAGTGGCCGGCTGGCTCCTGAAAATCCACGATATGCAGGATGGTTCCCAGATGAAAGGTGGCACCAGTGGCAAGTCGGGCTGGTTTGATAGAGCCAACTAGCTCCTGCAATCTGCCAGACAGAAGTGGCGCGTATGAGTTTTGTTTGCCAGGGAAAAGGGCGGGGTATGTATTTGGGGGCTTGTGGCTGGGAGTGGCCGGCTGGCTCCTGAAAATCCACGATACGCAGGAT
Source organism: Zonotrichia albicollis (assembly GCF_047830755.1). Lineage (NCBI taxonomy): Eukaryota > Metazoa > Chordata > Aves > Passeriformes > Passerellidae > Zonotrichia > Zonotrichia albicollis. Next base: position 3,258,753 of record NC_133850.1, read on the forward strand.
GGTTCCCAGATGAAAGGTGGCACCAGTGCCGAGTCGGGCTCGATTGATAGAGGCAAGTGGTTCCTGCAATCTGCCAGAGAGAAGCGGGGCGGGTGAGTTTTGTTTGCCAGGGAAAAGGGCCGTGGTTTGTGTTCGGGGGCCTGTGGCTGGGAGTGGCCGGTTGGCTCCTGAAAATCCACGATACGCAGGATGGTTCCCAGACCCAAGGGGGCACAAGTGCCAAGTCGACCTGGTTTGATAGTACCAAGTGGCTGCTTCAATCTGCCAGCCAGATGATGGGCAGGTCAGTTTTACTTCCAGGGAAAAGGGCAGTAGTTTTTGTTTGGGTGCCTGTGGCTGGGAGTGGCCGGCTGGCTCTTGAAAATCCACGATACGCAGGATGGTTCCCAGATGAAAGGTGGCACCAGTGCCAAGTCGGGCTGGTTTGATAGAGACAAGTGGCTCCTGCAATCTGCCAGCCAGAAGCGTGGCGGGTGAGTTTTTTTTGCCAGGGGAAAAGGCCGTGGTTTGTGTTCGGGGGCCAGTGGCTGGGATTGGCCGGCTGTCTCCTGAAAATCCACGATACGCAGGATGGTTCCCAGATGAAAGGTGGCAGCAGTGCCGAGTCGGGCTGGTTTGATAGAGGCAAGTGGCTCCTGCAATCTGCCAGCCAGAAGCGGGGCGGGTGAGTTTGTTTGCCAGAGAAATGTGCCGTGGTATATGTTTGGGTGCCTGTGGCTGGGAGTGGCCGGCTGGCTCCTGAAAATCCACGATACGCAGGATGCTTCCCAGATGAAAGGTGGCAGCAGTACCCAGTCGGGCTGGTTTGATAGAGGCAAGTGGCTCCTGCAATCTGCCAGCCAGATGATGGGCAGGTCTGATTTACTTCCAGGGAAAAGGGCCGCAGTTTGTGTGGGGGGACCTGTGGCTGGGATTGGCCGGCTGGCTCCTGAAAATCCACGATACGCAGGATGGTTCCCAGATGAAAGGTGGCACCAGTGCCGAGTCGGGCTGGTTTGATAGTACCAAGTGGCTCCTGCAATCTGCCAGCCAGATGATGGGCAGGTCAGATTTACTTCCAGGGAAAAGGGCCGTAGTTTCTGTTTGGGGACCTGTGGCTGGGAGTGTCCGGCTGACTCCTGAAAATCCACGATACGCAGGATGGTTCCCAGATGAAAGGTGGCAGCAGTACCGAGTCGGGCTGGTTTGATAGTACCAAGTGGCTGCTGCAATCTGCCAGCCAGATGATGGCCAGGTCAGATTTACTTCCAGGGAATAGGGCCATAGTTTTTGTTTGGGGACCTGTGGCTGGGAGTGGCCGGCTGGCTCCTGAAAATTCACCATGCGCAGGATGGTTCCCAGATGAAAGGTGGCACCAGTGCCGAGTCAGGCTGGTTTGATAGCATCAAGTGGCTCCTGCGATGTGCCAGCCAGATGATGGTCAGGTCAGTTTTACTTCCAGAGAAAAGGGCCGTAGTTTGTGTTTGGGGACCTGTGGCTGGGAGTGGCCAGCTGGCTCATGAAAATCCACGATACGCAGGATGGTTCCCAGATGAAAGGTGGCACCAGTGCCAAGTCGGGCTGGTTTGATAGGCGCAAATGGCTCCTGCAATCTGCCAGCCAGAAGTGGGGTGGGTGAGTTTTGTTTGCCAGGGAAAAGGGCCGTGGGTTTTTTGTTTGGGGGCCTGTGGCTGGGAGTGGCCGGCTGGCTCCTGAAAATCCACGATATGCAGGAGGGTTCCCTGATGAAACGTGGCACAAGTACCGAGTCAGGCTGGTTTGATAGAGGCAAGTGGCTCCTGCAATCTGCCAGCCAGATGATGGGCAGGTCAGATTTACTTCCAGGGAATAGGGCCCTAGTTTTGGTTTGGGGACGTGTGGCTGGGACTGGCCGGCTGGCTCCTGAAAATCCACGATACGCAGGATGGTTCCCTGATGAAATGTGGCACCAGTATCCGGTAAGGCTGGTTTGATAGCATCAAGTGGCTCCTGCGATGTGCCAGCCAGATGATGGTCAGGTCAGTTTTACTTCCAGAGAAAAGGGCCGTAGTTTGTGTTTGGTGGCCTGTGGCTGGGAGTGGCCGGCTGGCTCCTGAAAATCCACGATACGCAGGATAGTTCGCAGACCCAACGGGGCACCAGTGCCGAGTCGGGCTGGTTTGATATAGACAAGTGGCTCCTGCAATCTGCCAGCCAGAAGCGGGGCGGGTGAATTTGTTTGCCAGGGAAAAAGGGCCGTGGTATGTGTTTGGGCGCCTGAGGCTGGGAGTGGCCGGCTGCCTCCTGAAAATCCGCGATACGCAGGATGGTTCCCAGATGAAAGGTGGCACCAGTGCCAAGTGGGGCTGGTTTGATATGCGCAAATGGCTCCTGCAATCTGCCAGCCAGAAGTGGGGCGAGTGAGTTTTGTTTGCCACGGAAAAGGGCCCTGGTTTGTGTTCGGGGTCTGTGGCTGGGAGTGGCCGGCTGGCTCCTGAAAATTCACCATGCGCAGGATGGTCCCCTGATGAAAGGTGGCACCAGTACCGAGTCAGGCTGGTTTGATAGAGGCAAGTGGCTCCTGCAATCTGCCAGCCAGAAGCGAGGCGTGTGTGTTTTGTTTGCCAGGGAAAAGGGCCGTAGTTTGTGTTCGTGGGTTTGTGGGTGGGCGTGGCCGGTTGGCTCCTGAAAATCCACGATACGCAGGATGGTTTCCAGACCCAACGGGGCACCAGTGCCGAGTCGGGCTGGTTTGATAGAGGCAAGTGGCTCCTGCAATCTGCCAGCCAGAAGCGGGGCGGGTGAGTTTTGTTTGACAGGGAAAAGGGCCGTGGTATGTATTTGGGGGCCTGAGGCTAGGAGTGGCCGGCTGGCTCCTGAAAATCCACGATACGCAGGATGGTTCCCAGATGAAAGGTGGCACCAGTGCCAAGTCGTGCTGGTTTGATAGAGCCAAGTGGCTCCTGCAATCTGCCAGACAGAAGCGGGGCGGGTGAGATTTTTTTTGCCAGGGGAAAGGGCAGTGGTTTGAGTTCGGGGGCCCGTGGCTGGGATTGGCCGCCTGGCTCCTGAAAATCCACGATACGCAGGATGGTTCCCAGATGAAATGTGGCAGCAGTACCCAGTCGGGCTGGTTTGATAGAGGCAAGTGGCTCCTGCAATTTGCCAGCCAGATGATGGGCAGGTCTGATTTACTTCCAGGGAAAAGGGCCGTAGTTTGTGTTAGGGGACCTGTGGCAGGGATTGGCCGGCTGGCTCCTGAAAATCCACGATACGCAGGATGGTTCCCAGATGAAAGGTGGCAGCAGTACCGAATCGGGCTGGTTTGATAGTACCAAGTGGTTGCTGCAATCTGCCAGCCAGATGTGGGGCAGGTCAGATTTACTTCCAGGGAAAAGGGCCTTAGTTTGTGTTTGGGGACCTGTGGCTGGGAGTGGCCAGCTGGCTTCTGAAAATCCACGATACGCAGGATGGTTCCCAGATGAAAGGTGGCAGCAGTACCGAGTCGGGCTGGTTTGATAGTACCAAGTGGCTGCTGCAATCTGCCAGCCAGATGATGGGCAGGTCAGATTTACTTCCAGGGAATAGGGCCCTAGTTTTTGTTTGGGGGCCTGTTGATGGGAGTGGCCGGCTGGCTCCTGAAAATCCACGATACGCAGGATGGCTCCCAGATGAAAGGTGGCACCAGTGCCGAGTCAGGCTGGTTTGATAGCATCAAGTGGCTCCTGCGATGTGCCAGCCAGATGATGGTCAGGTCAGTTTTACTTCCAGAGAAATGGGCCGTAGTTTGTGTTTGGGGACCTGTGGCTGGGAGTGGCCGCTGGCTCCTGAAAATCCACGATACGCAGGATGGTTCCCAGATGAAAGGTGGCACCAGTGCCACGTCGGGCTGGTTTGATAGAGGCAAGTGGTTCCTGCAATCTGACAGCCAGAAGCGGGGCAGTGAGTTTTGTTTGCCAGGGAAAAGGGCCGTGGTATGTGTTTGTGCGCCTGTGGCTGGGAGTGGCTGGCTGGCTCCTGAAAATCCACGATACGCAGGATGGTTCCCAGATGAAAGGTGGCACCAGTGCCACGTCGGGCAGATTTGATCGTACCAAATGGCTCCAGCAATCTGCCCGCCAGAAGTGGGGCGGGTGAGTTTTTTTTGCCAGGGAAAAGGGCCGTGGATTGTGTTCGTGGGCCTGTGGCTGGGAGTGGCCAAATGGCTCCTGAAAATGCACGATACGCAGGATGGTTCCCAGATGAAAGGTGGCACCAGTGCCGAGTCGGGCTGGATTGGTAGAGGCAAGTGGTTCCTGCAATCTGCCAGAGAGAAGCGGGGCGGGTGAGTTTTGTTTGCCAGGGAAAAGGGCCGTGGTTTGTGTTCAAAGGCCTGTGGCTGGGAGTGGCCGGCTGGCTCCTGAAAATCCACGATACGCAGGATGGTTCCCAGATGAAAGGTGGCACCAGTGCCGAGGGGGGCTGGTTTGATAGTACCAAGTGGCTCCTGCAATCTGCCAGGCGGTTGATTGTCAGGTCACTTTTACTTCCAGGGTAAAGGGCCGTAGTTTTTGTTTGGGTGCCGGTGGCTGGGACTGGCCGGCTGGCTCCTGAAAATCCACGATACGCAGGATGGTTCCCAGACCCAACGGGGCACCAGTGCCGAGTCGGGCTGGTTTGATAGAGGCAAGTGGCTCCTGCAATCTGCCAGAGAGAAGCGGGGCGGGTGAGTTTTTTTGACAGGGAAAAGGGCCGTGGTATGTATTTGGGGGCCAGTGGCTGGGAGTGGCCGGCTGGCTCCTGATAATCCACGATACGCAGGATGGTTCCCAGATGAAAGGTGACACCAGTGCCAAGTCGGGCTGGTTTGATAGAGCCAAGTGGCTCCTGCAATCTGCCAGCCAGCAGATAGGCAGGTCAGTTTTACTTCCAGGGAAAAGGGCCATAGTTTTTGTTTGGGGGCCTGTGGCTGGGAGTGGCCGGCTGGCTCCTGAAAATCCACGATACGCAGGATGGTTCCCAGATGAAAGGTGGCAGCAGTACCGAGTCAGGCTGGTTTGATAGGGACAAGAGGCTCCTGAATCTGCCAGCCCGATGATGGCCAGGTCAGTTTTACTTCCAGAGAAAAGGGCCGTGGATTTTGTTTCGGGGCCTGTGGCTGGGAGTGTCCGGCTGGCTCCTGAAAATCCACGATACGCAGGATGGTTCCCAGATGAAAGGTGGCACCTGTGCTGAGTCGGGCTGGTTTGATAGAGGCAAGTGGCTCCTGCAGTCTGACAGCCAGAAGCGGGGCAGTGAGTTTTGTTTGCCAGGGAAAAGGGCCGTGGTATGTGTTTGTGCGCCTGTGGCTGGGAGTGGCTGGCTGGCTCCAGAAAATCCACGATACGCAGGATGGTTCCCAGATGAAAGGTGGCACCAGTGCCAAGTCGGGCAGATTTGATCGTACCAAATGGCTCCAGCAATCTGCCCGCCAGAAGTGGGTCGGGTGAGTTTTTTTTGCCAGGGAAAAGGGCCGTGGATTGTGTTCGTGGGCCTGTGGCTGGGAGTGGCCAAATGGCTCCTGAAAATGCACGATACGCAGGATGGTTCCCAGATGAAAGGTGGCACCAGTGCCGAGTCGGGCTGGATTGGTAGAGGCAAGTGGCTCCTGCAATCTGCCAGAGAGAAGCGGGGCGGGTGAGTTTTGTTTGCCAGGGAAAAGGGCCGTGGTTTGTGTTCAAAGGCCTGTGGCTGGGAGTGGCCGGCTGGCTCCTGAAAATCCACGATACGCAGGATGGTTCCCAGATGAAAGGTGGCACCAGTGCCGAGTGGGGCTGGTTTGATAGTACCAAGTGGCTCCTGCAATCTGCCAGGCGGGTGATTTTCAGGTCACTTTTACTTCCAGGGTAAAGGGCCGTAGTTTTTGTTTGGGTGCCGGTGGCAGGGAGTGGCCGGCTGGCTCCTGAAAATCCACGATACGCAGGATGGTTCGCAGACCCAACGGGACACCAGTGCCGAGTCGGGCTGGTTTGATAGGCGCAAATGGCTCCTGCAATCTGCCAGCCAGAAGTGGGGCGAGTGAGTTTTGTTTGCCAGGGAAAAGGGCCCTGGTTTGTGTTCGCGGGCCTGCGGCTGGGAGTGGCCGGCTGGCTCCTGAAAATCCACCATGCGCAGGATTGTTCCCTGATGGAAGGTGGCACCAGTACCGAGTCAGGCTGGTTTGATAGAGGCAAGTGGCTCCTGCAATCTGACAGCCAGAAGCGGGGCAGTGAGTTTTGTTTGCCAGGGAAAAGGGCCGTGGTATGTGTTTGTGCGCCTGTGGCTGGGAGTGGCTGGCTGGCTCCTGAAAATCCACGATACGCAGGATGGTTCCCAGATGAAAGGTGGCACCAGTGCCAAGTCGGGCAGATTTGATCGTACCAAATGGCTCCAGCAATCTGCCCGCCAGAAGTGGGTCGGGTGAGTTTTTTTTGCCAGGGAAAAGGGCCGTGGATTGTGTTCGTGGGCCTGTGGCTGGGAGTGGCCAAATGGCTCCTGAAAATGCACGATACGCAGGATGGTTCCCAGATGAAAGGTGGCACCAGTGCCGAGTGGGGCTGGTTTGATTGTACCAAGTGGCTCCTGCAATCTGCCAGGCGGGTGATTGTCAGGTCACTTTTACTTCCAGGGTAAAGGGCCGTAGTTTTTGTTTGGGTGCCGGTGGCTGGGAGTGGCCGCCTGGCTCCTGAAAATCCACGATACGCAGGATGGTTCGCAGACCCAACGGGACACCAGTGCCGAGTCGGGCTGGTTTGATAGGCGCAAATGGCTCCTGCAATCTGCCAGCCAGAAGTGGGGCGAGTGAGTTTTGTTTGCCAGGGAAAAGGGCCCTGGTTTGTGTTCGGGGGCCAGTGGCTGGGAGTGGCCGGCTGGCTCCTGAAAATCCACGATGCGCAGGATGGTTCCCAGATGAAAGATGGCAGCAGTACCGAGTCGGGCTGGTTTGATAGAGCCATGTGGCTCCTGCAATCTGCCAGCCAGATGATGGGCAGGTCAGATTTACTTCCAGGGAAAAGGGCCGTAGTTTGTGTTTGGGGACCTGTGGCTGGGAGTGGCCGGCTGGCTCCTGAAAATCCACGATACGCAGGATGGTTCCCTGATGAAATGTGGCACCAGTACCGAGTCGGGCTGGTTTGATAGAGGCAAGTGGCTCCTGCAATCTGCCAGCCAGATGATGTGGATAGCTTTAATGTGGAGAGCTTTATTAATAGTTGGTTAGCTGATAAAGGCCATGCTGACATATTGCCACTGGTCAAGCTGAGAAATCAGCAGTCAGCAGGCTGAAAGGAGATGTCAGCAACTTGCAATCAGTGGCCTTGCTGCAACATGGAGAAAGGGAGTAGAGATTAGTCCTGAATATCTCCTAAGAATATGTAGAAAGTATCAAAAGTAGGACCATAGGAATGTAAAAGTAGGTGTAACTGCTGATATGTAACTAACCAATCCTGAGCTCAACTTTTGCAATATGCATGATGTTAATTACGAACTGTATTTAACCCGCTGTGCTGATCAATAAAATGGGGCCTGTGATGATCAACTGATGTCCAGGTCTCCTTCCGTCGACAAATGTTGGAGAATGCGGGCATAAACGCTGCGGGCAACGATGCGGCAACGTTGAACCCCTTTCCTTTTTTCTCGGATTACAAAGAAAAAAGGAAACTCGCCACGGTCCGGAAGTTGGGTGGGGGTCCTAGCAGCGGGACGGTGCCGGATTATTTACAAAGACTGGATTATTTATAAAAAGCACCCTTGAGCACATCCGTGACTCAAGCCACCTACGTGTCGCCGGAGCCTGGAGCTGCATACAGTGCGCACTGAATAGGTATGGATAGGCAAGCGGCATATGATTTATTCTCCTCATATTTAGAAAAGCGAGGGGTAAAAGAGATAGATTTAAAAAAGGAATTACCGGGGTTGTTAGCTTATGGTCATTCTATAGGTATGTTTACTAACCCACATACAGTACATGAGCTTTCAGAGTGGAAAAATTTTGGAGAGGTGTTAATGGACTCTGTGTTAGATGGGGATAAATCAGCTAAAAAGTTTGGGAAATTATGGCGGGTGGTGTATAATGCATTGCTTCAGCAGGTCTCTGAGAGAAAGGCAGCAGAAAGGGCTACAGAAGCTCATAAGAGGAATATAGGATATGGTCGTCAGGATGACCCTTTAGCACCTTCTGTAACTAAGATACTTATGCCTAAAAATCCCCAGCATAGTGGTGTTGAGGACATGCCTTTAGAAAGTGCGGAACCGTCTGCGCCTCCCTTGTCTGAGGGGGAAGGCGAGCCGGGTGGGAGAGGTAAAAGCAAGCCAGCTTTGCCTCCACTGCCGGCTTCAGGCGGGTCGGATGGTGGGGGGGGCAAGCCAGCTCTGCCTCCGCCGCCGGCTTTGCCTCCACCGCTACCCCCGGGCAGGCCGGCTCCGGTTACAGCTCCAGCGGGGGGGCCCCTTGCCCCGCGCGAGCCGGCTCTGCTCCAGCGTGCTCCGGTTTCAGCTTCGGCGGGAGGGGGGCTCCTTCCCCCGCGCGCGCCGGCTTTGCCTGAGCAAACTCCGGTTGCAGCTGCGGGGGGGTCGCTTCCCCCGCGCGAGCCAGCCTCTGCTTTACTGCCTTCCCAATGCGAAAATTCGGCGCCTGCACTAAAATGCCAGCAGCATAGCACCTCCAAAGAGCCAGCTCCCATCCCAGGGGCACACCGTGATCTATGGGGGGAAATGGCTAAACAAAGGAGGGAAGCTTGGTCTGCTTTGGCAAAAGAGGCGATGCAAATAGGAGATGGTGAAGCCGTAGAAATTGCTTCTAGTCTTGCATGTCCTGTTACTTATACACCACAATATGATGCACAGGGGAATTTAATGCATAATGTGGTAGCATATTCTGCCTTAGATTGGAAGTTGTTAGCTCAGTTACGTTCTACAGTTAGTCAGTTTGGTGTAAAAAGTGAACCTGTTAAGCAAATGTTAGATTATCTCTTTAACACTCAGATTTTATGCCCAAATGATTTAAAAGGGATAGTGCGTTTAATATTTACTCAGCATCAACAATTATTGTTTAATGCACATTGGCAAGCATTAGTAAATGAGTCAGTTGCTGTACAACGGGCTCCGGGAGATCCATTGCATGGAGTGACAGTGGATGAACTTATGGGATTAGGAGCATTTCTGCGTACAGAGGCACAGATGATATTGGGACCAGATAAGCCTAGAGAGGCTATGAGATTGGTGCGTACGGCGATAGATATGGTTAAAGAGCCAGGGGGATTACCAATTTATATGGGTATTAAGCAAGGTAGAGAAGAATCATTTGGAAATTTTATCGATAGGGCGGCTGCTGCTATAGACCGGGCCGGTGTGGCAGACTACTTTAAGGGGGCGATATTGAAGCAGTGTATCCTTCAAAATAGTAATCCAGCAACCCAAAGGGTATTATCTACTTTGGGAGCAAATTGGACCATTGAGGAAGCATTAGAGCGAATGGCATTAATGCCAACTGCTTCGCAGGCATTTCTAGTAGATGCTATAAAGGAGTTAGGATTGGGGTTACAAAAGCAGGCAGAGTCTAATCAGAATCAGGTGTTAGCTGCTCAGAATCAGGTGTTAGCTGCTCTTGCTCCTCTCCGAAGTGGCTCACTGCCGATCCAGCTCCCACAACACCACAGCTTGTAGACGGCGGTCGGGAAACTGTCAGCAGAGCGCGTTTCACGGGGGCCGCGCCCAGACACAAGTAGCTGCCGTGACATCAGAGACACCAGCACCAGCTGCTGCGACATCGCAGCCACCTCTTGTCTGCAACCCGCAACAACAGGGAGCAAATACCAACTGGAGTAAAGGGTCCTCTTATATTAAATGGACAAACATGTGGAGCATTATTATTAGGACGCTCTTCTACAACTATGTTGGGATTATTTGTTTTGCCTGGAGTTATTGATGCAGACTTTACAGGGGAAATACAAATCATGGCTTACACCCTCTATCCTCCAATTAAAATTACAAAAGGACAACGTATTGCACAATTGATACCACTATCACAAATGACCTCTGGAATACAACCATTTACTGAACAAGCACGGGATGAAAAGGGTTTTGGCTCCACTGGTGTTACACTTTTAACTGTGGATTTACAAAACAGACCAAAGCAAAAGGTCACAGTTACTTATGGGCATCAAAGCATAACCCTTTATGGATTATTGGATACAGGAGCAGATACCAGCATTATTTCTCCAGAGGCATGGCCACAGCATTGGCCTCTATTCCCATCAGCAAACATGCTCACCGGAGTAGGAGGATTTACATTGGCAAGCAGGTCACCTTCTTTGTCTGTGTCCATTGAGGATCAATAAATATCTGCTGTGTTTTCAATTGTGCATCTGCCTCCTACAGTCTCCTGCCTAATTGGAAGGGACATTTTAACACAACTGGGAGTGGTGTTAACTAATCAGCACCCTTTGGGGTAATTGCCATTGCTTGGACTTTCCCCATTCCACTCACCTGGAAAACAGATACACCGGTGATGGTTAAGCAATGGCCTCTAAAAGGGGAAAGCCTTATGCATGCTCATGAATTAGTGGAGGAACAATATTCAAAGGGACATTTACGACTTTCCACGAGCCCCTGGAATACACCTATTTTTGTGATCAAAAAGAAATCAGGGAAATATCGTTTAATACATGATTTGCGGGCTGTAAATGATCAAATGGAACCTATGGGGGCCTTACAGCCTGGTCTTCCTAATCCAGCTATGATTCCAGAACACTGGCCACTCTTAATCATTGACTTAAGGGACTGTTTCTTCACCATTGCCCTGCATCCTAATGATGCAAAAAGATTTGCCTTTACTTTACCAGCAATAAATCGTGGAGAACCAGATAAAAGATTTGAATGGATTTGTTTGCCACAGGGCATGCAGAATTCCCCGACTTTATGTCAGCTTTATGTTGATGCAGCATTGCAGCCATTACGTCGCAGATGGCCAGCTACTATAATATATCATTATATGGACGATATCTTGTTTGCACAGAAATTACTGGGGGACTTACAGTGGCTAAAGCCTATTGTGGGAATACCGAATCATTTGTTAGAAACCCTGCGGCCTTTATTAAAGGGTGTTGACCCTACTACTCCTGTATGCCTGACACAGGAGCATCGTCTTGCCTTGCAACAAATCAGTAACTGTGTACAACAGGGGTACGTGTCTCGTCGACAACTCGACCACCCTATTGACCTTACTATCTGGAATAGCCCTTGCCACCTGCTTGGTGCTCTCTCTCAACAACAGGAGAAAACGGGGGAGATACAGGTGTTGGAATGGTTGTCTCCACCATTACAGCATAAGAAAACAATATGTTAAAAAATTGAACAATTGTCTACATTAATTAAAAAAGGACGTCTCAGAACTCTTGAAGTGGATGGTAGAGAACCTGCTACCATTAGACTGCCTATGGAAAAAGAAACTTTGGACTGGTACCTGATTAATTCAAAGGATTTACAAGAAGCATTATTGACATCATCTGCAAAAGTGGATACCAGCAAATTAGTGCCTAGAGTTTTGCAATGGATGACAGAATGGAACTGGATTACTTGACCCTTGAGAGAAGAATGCCCTATAGAAGGAGCTGTTACAGCCTTTACAGATGCAGGAAAGAAGTCAAGGCGTGCTGCTGTCACTTGGCAAGAAAAAGGACAATGGAAACATCAAATCATCACAGCAGACCCTGCGGATAGTTTTGGAATCGTTGGCAGTAGTATGGGCAGTATCCAACTTACAGGGACCTTTAAATGTGGTTACAGACTCTATGTATGTTGCAGGAGTAGCCAAACGAATAGAGGAAGCAGCAATTAAGGAAGTGAATAATAAACGATTGTATGAGTTGTTGGTACAATTAAGGAAAGCTCTACGGGAAAGAAATGCAGCGTATTCTGTGCTTTGCACTCTCCTCCTGAGGAATTGGATCTTTTTGGCAGTACAAACGCCAGTTTGTCTAACACTACAGCTGGTGGATGGTTTAGCTTTAAGTCTTCAAACCGACCAAAAGAAACATGGGCCACCCTAGATTCATTCCTGAATGTGAGTGAAATCTCTCCGCAGCATTACAGTAAATGTAACAGCACAAAAATCACTGCACCAATGAAATTACCCACGGGAATATTTTTAATTTGCGGAGACAGGGCGTGGAATGGCATACCAGCTAGACCACAGGGTGGACCCTGTTATTTGGGAAAACTGTCTTTGTTTCATCCTAATGTGTCCTTGCTAATGCAGCTGAGTCAAAATTCAAACAGAAAGAGACGTAGCATACATGACTTAGACTGCAGCTCGATAGGAGATCCACAATTTTGGGGCACATTCAAACAAGTGGTTGTTTCAACTATCTTGCCGGGAGGATCTGCCAATAAGGCTATGAATTTAGAAAAACAATTAGGGTGCTGGGCAAAGAGTGAACTGAACAAGACATCACAAATCCTAGACATGCTAACCACAGATGTGCAGAGTGTTAACCATGCTGTTTTGCAAAATAGAGCTGCCATAGATTTTTTGCTTTTAGCACAAGGACATGGATGTGAAGAATTTGAGGGAATGTGTTGCATGAATCTGTCTGACCATTCGGTGTCCATTCACAGTAAGATAAAAGAACTACAACAGGGACTTCACAATCTGAAGGAAGAAGAAGGTTTAGGAATCGACGAATGGCTGAAAAGCTTAGGACTTGGACCGTGGCTAAGAAACCTTGTGATCTATGCTATAGGACTGCTGGGTGTAATTTTACTGTTTTTGCTGATTTTGCCTTGTGTTTTTAATTGCATTCATAACATGGTCAGCCGTACAATAGCAAAAACATGGCAAGCTAATTTCCTTGCACAAGAAGAAAACGGGGGAAATGTGGAGAGCTTTAATGGGGAGAGCTTTATTAATAGTTGGTTAGCTGAGAAAGGCCATGCTGACATATTGCCACTGGTCAAGCTGAGAAATCAGCAGTCAGCAAGCTGAAAGGAGATGTCAGCAGCTTGCAATCAGTGGCCTTGCTGCAACATGGAGAAAGGGAGTAGAGATTAGTCCTGAATATCTCCTAAGAATATGTAGAAAGTATCAAAAGTAGGACCATAGGAATGTAAAAGTAGGTGTAACTGCTGATATGTAACTAACCAATCCTGAGCTCAACTTTTGCAATATGCATGAAGTTAATTACGAACTGTATTTAACCCGCTGTGCTGATCAATAAAATGGGGCCTGTGATGATCAACTGATGTCCTGGTCTCCTTCCGTCGACAAGATGATGGGCAGGTCAGATTTACATGCAGGGAAAAGGGCCGTAGTTTGTGTCAGGGGACCTGTGGCTGGGAGTGGCCGGCTGGATCCTGAAAATCCACGATACGCAGGATGGCTCCCAGATGAAAGGTGGCACCAGTGCCGAGTCGGGCTGGTTTGATAGCACTAAGTGGCTCCTGCGCTGTGCCAGCCAGATGATGGTCAGGTCAGTTTTACTTCCAGAGAAAAGGGCCGTAGTTTGCGTTTGGGGACCTGCGGCTGGGAGTGGCCGGCTGGCTCCTGAAAATCCACGATGCGCAGGATGGTTCCCTGATGAAAGGTGGCACCAGTACCGAGTCAGGCTGGTTTGAAAGAGCCAACTGGCTCCTGCAATCTGCCAGCCAGAAGTGGGGTGGGTGAGTTTTGTTTGCCAGGGAAAAGGGCTGAGGTTTGTGTTCGTGGGCCTGTGGCTGGGAGTGGCCGGCTGGCTCCTGAAAATCCACGATACGCAGGATGGTTCCCAGATGAAAGGTGGCACCAGTGCCGAGTCGGGCTGGATTGGTAGAGGCAAGTGGCTCCTGCAATCGGCCAGAGAGAAGCGGGGCGGGTGAGTTTTGTTTACCAGGGAAAAGGGCCGTGGTTTGTGTTCGAGGGCCTGGGGCTGGGAGTGGCCGGCTGGCTCCTGAAAATCCACGATACGCTCGATGGTTCCCAGACCCAAGGGGGCACCAGTGCCGTGTTTGGCTGGCTTGATAGAGCCATGTGGCTCCTGCAATCTGCCAGCCAGAAGCGGGCTGGGTGAGTTTTGTTTGCCAGGGAAAAGGGCCATAGTTTGTCTTTGGGGGTCTGTGGCTGGGAGTGGCCGGCTGGCTCCTGAAAATCCACGATACGCAGGATGGTTCCCAGAGGAAAGGTGGCACCAGTGCCGAGTCGGGCTGGTTTGAAAGTACAAAGTGGCTCCTGCAATCTACCATCCAGAAGAGGGGCAGCTGAGTTTATTTTCCAGGGAAAAGGGCCGTGGTATGTGTTTGGGTGCCTGTTGCTGGGAGTGGCCGGATGGCTCCTGAAAACCCACGATACGCAGGATGGTTCCCAGATGAAAGGTGGCACCAGTGCCGAGTCAGGCTGCTTTGATAGAGGGAAGTGGCTCCTGCAATCTGCCAGAGGGAAGCGGGGCGGGTGAGTTTTGTTTGCCAGGGAAAAGGGCCGTAGTTTGTGTTTCGGGACCTGTGGCTGGGAGTGGCCGGCTGGCTCCTGAAAATCCACGATACGCAGGATGGTTCCCAGATGAAAAGCGGCACCAGTGCCGAGTCGGGCGGGTTTGATAGAGGCAAGTGGCTCCTGCAATCTGCCAGACAGAAGCAGGGCGGGTGAGTTTTGTTTGAGAGGGAAAAGGACCGTGGTATGTATTTCGGGGCCTGAGGCTGGGAGTGGCAGGCTGGCTCCTGAAAATCCACGATACGCAGGGTGGTTCCCAGATGAAAGGTGACACCAGTGCCAAGTCGGGCTGGTTTGATAGAGCCAAGTGGCTCCTGCAATCTGCCAGCCAGATGATGGGCAGGTCAGATTTACATCCAGGGAAAAGGGCCGTGGTTTGTGTTTGGGGAACTGTGGCTGGAAGTGGCCGGCTGGCTCCTGAAAATCCACGATACGGAGGATGGCTCCAAGATGAAAGGTGGCACCAGTGCCGAATCGGGCTGGTGTGATAGCACCAAGTGGCTCCTGCGATGTGCCAGCCAGATGATGGTCAGGTCAGTTTTACTTCCAGAGAAAAGGGCCGTAGTTTGTGTTTGGGGACCTGTGGCTGGGAGTGGCCGGCTCGCTCCTGAAAACCCACGATATGCAGGATGGTTCCCAGATGAAAGGTGGCACCAGTGCCAAGTCGGGCTGGTTTGATAGGCGCAAAAGGCTCCTGCCATCTGCCAGCCAGAAGCGGAGTGGTTGCGTTTTTTTTGCCAGCGAAAAGGGCCGTGGTTTGTGTTCGGGGGCCTGTGGCTGGGAGTGGCCGGCTGGCTCCTGAAAATCCACGATGCGCAGGATGGTTCCCTGATGAAAGGTGGCACCAGTACCGAGTCAGGCGGGTTGATAGAGGCAAGTGGCTCCTGCAATCTGCCAGCCAGAAGCGGAGCGGGTGTGTTTTGTTTACCAGGGAAAAGGGCCGTAGTTTGTGTTTGGGGGCCTGTGGCTGGGAGCGGCAGGTTGGATCCTGAAAATCCACGATACGCAGGATGGTTCCCAGACCCAACGGGGCACCAGTGCCAAGTCAGGCTGGTTTGATAGAGGCAAGTGGCTCCTGCAATCTGCCAGCCAGAAGCGGGGCAGGTGAGTTTTGTTTGCCAGGGAAAAGGGCCGTGGCATGTGCTTGGGGGCCTGAGGCTGGGAGTGGCTGGCTGGCTCCTGAAAATCCACGATACGCAGGGTGGTTCCCAGATGAAAGGTGGCACCAGTGCCAAGTCGGACTGGATTGATAGAGCCAAGGGGCTCCTGCAAGGTGCCAGCCAGAAGCGGTGCGGGTGAGATTTTTTTTGCCAGGGGAAAGGGCCGTGGTTTGTGTTCGGGGGCCAGTGGCTGGGATTGGCCGGAAGGCTCCTGAAAATCCACGAAACGCAGGATGGTTCAAAGATGAAAGGTGGCAGCAATACCGAGTCGGGCTGGAATGATAGAGGCAAGTGGCTCCTGCAATCTGCCTGGCGGGTGATTGTCAGGTCAGTTTTACTTGCAGGGTAAAGGGCCGTAGTTTCTGTTTGGGTGCCTGTGGCTGGGAGAGGCCGGCTGGATCCTGAAAATCCACGATACGCAGGATGGTTCCCAGATGAAAGGTGGCACCAGTACCAAGTCGGGCTGGTTTGATAGCACCAAGGGCTCCTGCGATGTGCCACCAGATGATGGTCAGGTCAGTTTTACTTCCAAGGAAAAGGGCAGTAGTTTGTGTTTAGGGACCTGTGGCTGGGAGTGGCCGGCTGGCTCCGGAAAATCCACGATACGCAGGATGGTTCCCAGATGAAAAGTGGCACCAGTGCCGAGTCGGGCTGGATTGATAGAGGCAAGTGGCTCCTGCAATCTCCCAGAGAGAAGCGGGGCGGGTGAGTTTTGTTTGCCAGGGAAAACGGCCATGGTTTGTGTTCAAGGGCCTGTGGCTGGGAGTGGCCGCCTGGCTCCTGAAAATCCACGATACGCAGGATGGTTCCCAGATGAAAGGTGGCACCAGTGCCAAGTCGGGCTGGTTTGATAGTACCAAGTGGCTCCTGCAATCTGCCAGCCAGAAGATTGGCAGGTCAGTTTTACTTCCAGCGAAATGACCGTAGATTGTGTTGTGGGCCTGTGGCTGGGAGTGGCCGGCTGGCTCCTGAAAATCCACGATACCCAAGATGCTTCCCAAAAAATGGTGGCACCAGTGCCGAGTCTGGGTGGTTTGATAGAGCCAAGTGTCTCCTGCAATCTGCCAGCCAGAAGAGGGGTGGGTGAGTTTTGTTTGCCAGGGAAAATGGCCATGGTTTGTTTTCGGGTGCCTGTACACTGGGAATGGCGGCTGGCTACTTAAAATCCACGCCGCGCAGGATGATTTCCAGATGAAAGGTGGCACCAGTGCCGAGTCGGGCTGGTTTGATAGTACCAAGGGTCTCCTGCAATCTGCCAGCCAGAAATGGGTGGGTGAGTTTTGTTTGCCAGGGGAAAGGGCCGTGGTTTGTTTTCGGGGGCCTGTGGCTGGCAATACCCGGCTGGCTGCCTAAAATCCACGCCGCAGAGGATGATTCAAAGACCAAAGGGGGCAACAGTGCCGAGGCAGGTTGGTTTGATAGAGCCAAGTGGCCCCTGCAATCTGCCAGCCAGAAGATGGGCAGGTCAGTTTTACTTCCAGGGAAAAGGGCCGTAGTTTTTGTTTGGGGGCCTTTGGCTGGGAGGTGCTGGCTGGCTCCTGAAAATCGACCATACGCAGGATGGCTCCAAAATGAAAAATGGCACCAGTGCCAGGTGGGCCTGGTTTGATAGTACCAAGTGGCTCCTGCAATCTGCCAGCCAGAAGATTGGCAGGTCAGTTTTACTTCCTGGGAAAAGGGCTGTAGTTTGTGTTTGGGGGCCTGTGGCTTGGAGAGGCTGGCATGCTCCTTAAAATCCACGCCGTGCAGTATGGTTCTCAGATGAAAGGTGGCACCAGTGCCGAGTCGGGCTGGTTTGATAGAGCCAAGTTGCTCCTGCAATCTGCCAGCCAGAAGATGGGCAGGTCAGTTTTACTTCCAGGGAAAAGGGCCGGTAGTTTGTGTTTCGGGTCCTTTCAGTGGGAGAGGCCGGCTGGCTCCTGAAAATCCACGATACACAGGATGCTTCCCAGTTGAAAGGTGGCACCAGTGCCGAGTCGGGCTGGTTTGATAGAGCAAAGTGGCTCCTGCAATCTGCCAGCCAGAAGCGGGGTGGGTGAGTTTTGTTTGCCAGGGAAAAGTGCCGTGGTTTGTTTTCGGGGGCCTGTGGATGGTAATGGCCGGCTGGCTCATGAAAATCCACACCGCGCAGGATGGTTCCCAGACCCAAGGGGGCACCAGTGCCGAGTCGGGCTGATTTGATAGAGCCACGTGGGTCCTGCAATCTGCCAGCCAGAAGATGGGCAGGTGCGTTTTACTTCCAGGGAACAGGGCCGTAGTTTGTGTTTGGGGCCCTGTGGCTGGGAATGTCTGGTTGGCACCTTAAAATCCTCGCCGCGCATGATGGTTCCCAGTCCCAAGGTCACACCAGTGCCGAGTCGGGCTGGTTTGATAGAGCCAAGTGGCTCCTGCAATCTGCCAGCCAGAAGCGGGGTGTGTGAATTTTTTTTGCCAGGGAAAGGGGTCGTGGTTTTTTTTTCGGGTGCCTGTGGATCGTAATGGCCGGCTGGCTCCTGAAAATCCACGATACGCAGGATGGTTCCCAGATGAAAGGTGGCACCAGTGCTGAGTCGGGCTGGTTTGATAGAGCCAAGTGGCTCCTGCAATCTGCCAGCCAGAAGATAGGCAGGTCAGTTTTACTTCCAGGGTAAAGGGCCGTAATTTTTGTTTGGGGGCCAGTGGCTGGCTGTGGCCGGCTGGCTCCTGAAAATCCACAATAGGCAGGATGGTTCCCAGATGAAAGGTGGCACCAGTGCCAAGTCGGGCTGGTTTGATAGTACCGAGTGTCTCCTGCAATCTGCCAGCCAGAAGGCGGGCCGCTGAGGTTTTCTTCCAGGGATAAGGGCCGTGGTATGTGTTTTGGGCCCTGCGGCTGAGAGTGGCCGGCTGGGTCCTGAAAATCCACGACACGCAGGATGGTTCCCAGATGAAAGGTGGCACCAGTGCCGAGTCAGGCTGGTTTGATAGAGCCAAGTGGCTCCAGCAATCTGCCAGCCAGAAGATGGGCAGGTCAGTTTTTCTTCCAGGGAAAAGGGCCGGTAGTTTGTGTTTGGGGGCCTGAGGCTGGGAGTAGCCGGCTGGCTCCTGAATATGCACGATACTCAGGATGATTTCCAGACCCAAGTTGGCCCCACTGCCAAGTCGGGCTGGTTTGATCGAGCCATGTGGCTCCTGCAATCTGCCAGCATGAAGATGGGCAGGTCAGTTTTACTTCCAGGGAAAAGGGCCGTAGTTTGTGTTTCGGGGCCAGTGGCCTGGAGTGGCCAGCTGGCTCCTGAAAATCCACGATACGCAGGATGGCTCCCAGATGAAAAATGGCACCAGTGCCAAGTCGGGCTGGATTGATCGTACCAAGTGGCTTCTGCAATCTGCCAGCCGGAAGATGGCAGGTCAGTTTTACTTCCAGGGAAAAGGGCCGTAGATTGTGTTTGGGGGCCTGTGGCTGGGAGTGGCCGGCTGGCTCCTGAAAATCCACGATACGCAGGTGGTTCCCAGATGAAAGGTGGCACCATTGCCGAGTCGGGCTGGTTTGATAGAGCCAAGTGGCTCCTGCAATCTGCCAGCCAGAAGATGGGTAGGTCAGTTTTTCTTCCAGGGTAAAGGGCCGTAATTTTTGTTTGGGGGCCAGTGGCTGGCTGTGGCCGGCTGGCTCCTGAAAATCCACGATACACAGGATGGTTCCCAGATGAAAGGTGGCTCCATTGCCGAGTCGGGCTGCTTTGATAGAGCCATGTGGCTCCTGCAATCTGCCAGCCAGAAGATAGGCAGGTCAGTTTTATTACAAGGAAAAAGGGCCGGTAGTTTGTGTTTGGGGGCCTCTGGCTCGGAGTCGCCGGCTAGCTCCTGCAAATCCACGATACGCAGGATGGTTCCCAGACCCACGTTAGAACCACTGCCAAGTCAGGCTGTTTTGATAGAGCCATGTGGCTCCTGCAATATGCCAGCCAGAAGATGGGCAGGTCAGTTTTACTTCCAGGGAAAAAAGCCGTAGTTTTTGTTTGGGGGCCTGTGGCTGGGAGCGGCCAGGTGGCTCCAGAAAATACACGATACGCAAGATGGTTCCCACATGAAAGGAGGCACCAGTGCCGAGTCGGGCTGGTTTGATAGAGGCAAGTGGCTCCTGCAATCTGCCAGCCAGAAGTGGGGTGGGTAAGTTTTGTTTCCCAGGGAAAACGGCCGTGGTTTGTTTTCCGGGACCTGAGGCTTAGAATGGCCGGCTGGCTCCTTAAAATCCATGCCGCGCAGGATGGTTCCCAGACCCAAGGGGGCACCAGTGCCGAGTCGGGCTGGTTTGATAGAGCCAAGTGGCTCCTGCAATCTGCCAGCCAGAAGATGGGCAGGTCAGTTTTACTTCCAGAGAAAGGGCCGTAGTTTGTGTTTGGGGACCTTGGCTGGCAGTGGCCGGCTGGCTCCTGAAAATCCACGATAGGCAGGATGGTTCCCAGTTGAAAGGTGGAACCAGTGCCGAGTCGGGCTGGTTTGATAGAGCCAAGTGGCTCCTGCAATCTGCCAGCCAGAAGCGGGGTGGGTGAGTTTTGTTTCCCAGGAAAAAGGGTCGTGGTTTGTTTTCGGGGGCATGTAGCCTGGAATGGCCGGCTGGCTGCTTAAAATCCACGCCACGCCGGATGGTTCCCAGACCCAAGGGGGCACCAGTGCCGAGTCGGGCTGGTTTGATAGAGCCAAGTGGCTCCTGCAATCTGCCAGCCAGAAGCGAGGCGGGTGAGTTTTGTTTGCCAAGTTAAAGGGCCGTGGTTTGTGTTCGGGGGCCTGTGGCTGGGAGTGCCCGGCTGGCCCCTGAAAATCCACGATACGCAGGATGGTTTCCAGATGAAAGGTGGTACCAGTGCCGAGTCGGGCTGCTTTGATAGAGCCAAGTGGCTCCTGCAATCTGCCAGCCAGAAGATGGGCTGGTCACTTTTACTTCCAGGAAAAAGGGCCGTAGTATTTGTTTGGGGGCCTGTGGCTGGGAGTGGCCGGCTGTCTTCTTAAAATCCACGCCGTGCACGATGATTCCAAGACCCAAGGGGGCGCCAGTGCCGAGATGGGATGGTTTGATAGAGCCAAGTGGCTCCTGCAATCTGCCAGCCAGAAGATAGGCGGGTCAGTTTTGCTTCCAGGGAAAAGGGCCGTAGTGTGTTTTTGGGGGCCTGTGGCTGGGAGTGGCCGGCTGGCTCCTTAAAATCCACGATACGCAAGATGGTTCCCAGATGAAAGGTGGCACAAGTGCCGAGTCGGGCTGGTTTGATAGAGCCAAGCGGCTCCTGCAATCTGCCAGCCAGAAGCTGGGTGGGTGAATTTTGTTGGCCAGGGGAAAGGGCCGTGGTTTGTTTTCGGGGGACTGTGGATGGCAATACCCGGCTGGCTGCCTAAAATCCACGCCGCAGAGGATGATGCCCAGGCCAAAGGGCGCAACAGTGCCGAGGCAGGTTGGTTTGATAGAGCCAAGTGGCTCCTGCAATCTGCCAGCCAGAAGATGGGCAGGTCAGTTTTACTTCCAGGGAAAAGGGCCGTAGTTTTTGTTTGGGGGCCTTTGGCTGGGAGGGGCTGGCTGGCTCCTGAAAATCGACCATACGCAGGATGGCTCCCAAATGAAAAATGGCACCAGTGCCAAGTGGGCCTGGTTTGATAGTACCAAGTGACTCCTGCAATCTGCCAGCCAGAAGATGCGCAGGTCAGTTTTACTTCCAGGGAAAAGGGCCGTAGTTTGTGTTTGGGGGCCTGTGGCTGGGAGTGGCTGTCAGGATCCTTAAAATCCACGATACGCCGGATGGCTCCCAGATGAAAGTTGGCACCAGTGCCGAGTCGGGCTGGTTTGATAGAGCCAAGTGGCTCCTGCAATCTACCAGCCAGAAGATGGGCAGGTCAGTTTTACTTCCTGAGAAAAGTGCCGTAGTTTGTGTTTGGGGGCCTGTGGCTGGGAGTGGCCGGCTGGCTCCTGAAAATGCACGATACGCAAGATGGTTCCCAGATGAAAGGTGGCACAAGTGCCGAGTCGGGCTGGTTTGATAGAGCCAAGTGTCTCCTGCAATCTGCCAGCAGGAAACTGGGTGAGTGTGTCTTCATTGCCAGGGAAAAGGGCCGTGGTTTGTTTTCGGGGGCCTGTGGCTGGCAATGGCCGGCTGGCTGCTTAAAATCCACGCCGCGCAGGATGATTCCCAGACCCAAGGGGGATCCTGTGCCGAGGCGGGTTGGTTTGATAGAGCCAAGTGGCTCCTGCAAACTTCCAGCCAGAAGATGAGCAGGTCAGTTTTACTTCCAGGGAAACGGGCAGTAGTTTGTGTTTGGGGGCCTGTGGCTGGGAGAGGCCGGCTGGCGGCTTAAAATCCACGCCGCGCTGGATGGTTCCCAGATGAAAGGGGGAACCAGTACCGAGCCGGGCTGGTTTGATAGAGCCAAGTGGCTCCTGCAATCTGCCAGCCAGAAGCGGGGTGGGTGAGTTTTGTTTGCCAGGGAAAAGTGCCATGGTTTTTTTTCGGGGGACTGTGGCCCGGAAGGGCCGGCTGGCTCCTTAAAATCCACGCCGTGCAGGATGGTACCCAGACCCAAGGGGGCACCAGTGCGGAGTCGGGCTGGTTTGATAGAGCCATGTGGCTCCTGCAATCTGCCAGCCAGAAGCGGGGTGGGTGAGTTTTTTTTGCCAAGTTAAAGGGCATTGGTTTGTGTTCGGGGGCCTCTGGCTGGGAGTGGCCGGCTGGCTCCTGAAAATCCACGATACGCAGGATGGTTCCCAAATGAAAAATTGCACCAGTCCCAAGTCGGGCTGGTTTGATAGTACCAAGGGTCTCCTGCAATCTGCCAGCCAGAAGCGGGGTGGGTGATTTTTTTTTGCCAGGGGAAAGGGCCATGGTTTGTTTTCGGGGGCCTGTGGCTGGAAATACCCGGCTGGCTGCCTAAAATCCACGCCGCAGAGGATGATTCCCACACCAAAGGGGGAACCAGTGCCGAGGCAGGTTGGTTTGATAGAGCCAAGTGGCCCCTGCAATCTGCCAGCCAGAAGATGGGCAGGTCAGTTTTACTTCCAGGGAAAAGGGCCGTAGTTTTTGTTTGGGGGCCTTTGGCTGGGAGGTGCTGGCTGACTCCGGAAAATCGACCATACGCAGGATGGCTCCCAAATGAAAAATGGCACCAGTGCCAAGTGGGCCTGGTTTGATAGTACCAAGTGGCTCCTGCAATCTGCCAGCCAGAAGATTGGCAGGTCAGTTTTACTTCCAGCGAAATGACCGTAGATTGTGTTGTGGGCCTGTGGCTGGGAGTGGCCGGCTGGCTCCTGAAAATCCACGATACCCAAGATGCTTCCCAAAAAATGGTGGCACCAGTGCCGAGTCTGGGTGGTTTTATAGAGCCAAATGTCTCCTGCAATCTGCCAGCCAGAAGAGGGGTGGGTGAGTTTTGTTTGCCAGGGAAAATGGCCGTGATTTGTTTTCGGGTGCCTGTACACTGGGAATGGCGGCTGGCTACTTAAAATCCACGCCGCGCAGGATGATTCCCAGATGAAAGGTGGCACCAGTGCCGAGTCGGGCTGGTTTGATAGTACCAAGGGTCTCCTGCAATCTGCCAGCCAGAAATGGGTGGGTGAGTTTTGTTTGCCAGGGGAAAGGGCCGTGGTTTGTTTTCGGGGGCCTGTGGCTGGCAATACCCGGCTGGCTGCCTAAAATCCACGCCGCAGAGGATGATTCAAAGACCAAAGGGGGCAACAGTGCCGAGGCAGGTTGGTTTGATAGAGCCAAGTGGCCCCTGCAATCTGCCAGCCAGAAGATGGGCAGGTCAGTTTTACTTCCAGGGAAAAGGGCCGTAGTTTTTGTTTGGGGGCCTTTGGCTGGGAAGGGCTGGCTGGCTCCTGAAAATCGACCATACGCAGGATGGCTCCAAAATGAAAAATGGCACCAGTGCCAGGTGGGCCTGGTTTGATAGTACCAAGTGGCTCCTGCAATCTGGCAGCCAGAAGATTGGCAGGTCAGTTTTACTTCCTGGGAAAAGGGCCGGTAGTTTGTGTTTGGGGGCCTGTGGCTTGGAGAGGCTGGCTTGCTCCTTAAAATCCACGCCGTGCAGTATGGTTCTCAGATGAAAAATGGCACCAGTGCCGAGTCGGGCTGGTTTGATAGAGCCATGTGGCTCCTGCAATATGCCAGCCAGAAGATGGGCAGGTCAGTTTTACTTCCAGGGAAAAGGGCCGTAGTTTTTGTTTGGGGGCCTGTGGCTGGGAGCGGCCAGCTGGCTCTAGAAAATTCACGATACGCAAGATGGTTCCCAGATGAAAGGAGGCGCCAGTGCCGACTCGGGCTGGTTTGATAGAGGAGAGTGGCTCCTGCAATCTGCCAGCCAGAAGTGGGGTGGGTAAGTTTTGTGTGCCAGGGAAAAGGGCCGTGGTTTGTTCTCCGGGACCTGAGGCCTGGAATGGCGGGCTGGCTCCTTAAAATCCATGCCGCGCAGGATGGTTCCCAGACCCAAGGGGGCACCAGTGCCGAGTCGGGCTGGTTTATAGAGCCAAGTGGCTCCTGCAATCTGCCAGCCAGAAGATGGGCAGGTCAGTTTTACTTCCAGAGAAAGGGCCGTACTTTGTGTTTGGGGGCCTGTGGATGGGAGAGGCCGGCTGGCTCCTGAAAATCCACGATAGGCAGGATGGTTCCCAGATGAAAGGTGGCACCAGTGCCAAGTCGGGCTGGTTTGATAATACCGAGTGTCTCCTGCAATCTGCCAGCCAGAAGGCGGGCCGCTGAGATTTTCTTCCAGGGAAAAGGGCCGTGGTATGTGTTTTGGGCCCTGCGGCTGAGAGTGGCCGGCTGGCTCCTGAAAATCCACGACACGCAGGATGGTTCCCAGACCCAAGGGGGCACCAGTGCCGAGTCGGGCTGGTTTGATAGAGCCAAGTGGCTCCAGCAATCTGCCAGCCAGCAGATGGGCAGGTCAGTTTTACTTCCAGGGAAAAGGGCCGTAGATTGTGTTTGGGGGCCTGTGGCTGGGAGTGGCCGGCGGGCTCCTTAAAATCCACGATACTCGGGATGGTTCCCAAACCCAAGGGGGCACCAGTGCCGGGTCAGGCTGTTTTGATAGAGCCAAGTTGCTCCTGCAATCTGCCAGCCAGAAGATGAGCAGGTCAGTTTTACTTCCAGAGAAAAGGGCCGTAGTTTGTGTTTGGGGACCTTGGCTGGCAGTGGCCGGCTGGCTCCTGAAAATCCACGATACGCAGGATGGTTCCCAGATGAAAGGTGGCACCAGTGCCGAGTTGGGCTGGTTTGATAGAGACAAGTGGCTCCTGCAATCTGCCAGCCAGAAGATGGGCAGGTGCGTTTTACTTCCAGGGAAAAGGGCCGGTAGTTTGTGTTTGGGGGCCTGAGGCTGGCAGTGGCCGGCTGGCTCCTGAAAATCCACGATACGCAGGATGATTCCCAGACCAAAGGGGCACCACTGCCGAGTCGGCCTGTTTTGATAGAGCCAAGTGGCTCCTGCAATCTGCCAGCCAGAAGCGGGGCGGGTGAGTTTTGTTTGCCAGGGTAATGGGCCGTGGTTTGTTATGAGGGCCTGTGGACTGGAATGGTCGTCTGGCTCCTTAAAATCCACGCCACGCAGGATGGTTCCCAGACCCAAGGGGGCACCAGTGCCGAGTCGGGCTGGTTTGATAGAGCCATGTGGCTCCTGCAATCTGCCAGCCAGAAGATGGGCAGGTCAGTTTTACTTCCAGGGAAAAGGCCGTATGCTGTGTTTGAGGGCCTGTGGCTGGGAGTGTGCGGCTGGCCGCTTAAAATCCAAGCCGCGCTGGATGGTGCCCAGACCCAAGGGGGAACCAGTGCCGAGTCGGGTTGGTTTGATAGTACCAAGTGGCTCCTTCAATTTGCCAGCCAGAAGACGGGCAGGTCAGTTTTACTTCCAGGGAAACGGGTCGTGATTTTTGTTTGGGGGACTGTGGCGGGCAGTGGCCGGCTGGCTCCTGAAAATCCACGGTACACAGGATGGTTCCCAGATGAAAGGTGGCACCAGTGCCAAGTCGGGCTGGTTTGAGAGTACCAAGTGGCTCCTGCAATCTGCCAGCCAGAAGACGGGCAGGTCAGTTTTACTTAAAGGGAAGGGGCCATAGTTTTTGTTGGGGGCCTGTGGCTGGGAGTGGCTGGCTGGCTCCTGAAAATCCACGATATGCAGGATGGTTCCCAGTTGAAAGGTGGAACCAGTGCCGAGTCGGGCTGGTTTGATAGAGCCAAGTGGCTCCTGCAATCTGCCAGCCAGAAGCGGGGTGGGTGAGTTTTGTTTCCCAGGAAAAAGGGTCGTGGTTTGTTTTCGGGGGCATGTAGCCTGGAATGGCCGGCTGGCTGCTTAAAATCCACGCCACGCCGGATGGTTCCCAGACCCAAGGGGGCACCAGTGCCGAGTCGGGCTGGTTTGATAGAGCCAAGTGGCTCCTGCAATCTGCCAGCCAGAAGCGAGGCGGGTGAGTTTTGTTTGCCAAGTTAAAGGGCCGTGGTTTGTGTTCGGGGGCCTGTGGCTGGGAGTGCCCGGCTGGCCCCTGAAAATCCACGATACGCAGGATGGTTTCCAGATGAAAGGTGGTACCAGTGCCGAGTCGGGCTGCTTTGATAGAGCCAAGTGGCTCCTGCAATCTGCCAGCCAGAAGATGGGCTGGTCACTTTTACTTCCAGGAAAAAGGGCCGTAGTATTTGTTTGGGGGCCTGTGGCTGGGAGTGGCCGGCTGTCTTCTTAAAATCCACGCCGTGCACGATGATTCCAAGACCCAAGGGGGCGCCAGTGCCGAGATGGGATGGTTTGATAGAGCCAAGCGGCTCCTGCAATCTGCCAGCCAGAAGCTGGGTGGGTGAATTTTGTTGGCCAGGGGAAAGGGCCGTGGTTTGTTTTCGGGGGACTGTGGATGGCAATACCCGGCTGGCTGCCTAAAATCCACGCCGCAGAGGATGATGCCCAGGCCAAAGGGCGCAACAGTGCCGAGGCAGGTTGGTTTGATAGAGCCAAGTGGCTCCTGCAATCTGCCAGCCAGAAGATGGGCAGGTCAGTTTTACTTCCAGGGAAAAGGGCCGTAGTTTTTGTTTGGGGGCCTTTGGCTGGGAGGGGCTGGCTGGCTCCTGAAAATCGACCATACGCAGGATGGCTCCCAAATGAAAAATGGCACCAGTGCCAAGTGGGCCTGGTTTGATAGTACCAAGTGACTCCTGCAATCTGCCAGCCAGAAGATGCGCAGGTCAGTTTTAC
The DNA here is from genome assembly GCF_047830755.1 of Zonotrichia albicollis. Classification (NCBI taxonomy): domain Eukaryota; kingdom Metazoa; phylum Chordata; class Aves; order Passeriformes; family Passerellidae; genus Zonotrichia; species Zonotrichia albicollis. Next base: position 3,285,498 of record NC_133850.1, read on the forward strand.
TTCCAGGGAAAAGGGCCGTAGTTTGTGTTTGGGGGCCTGTGGCTGGGAGTGGCTGTCAGGATCCTTAAAATCCACGATACGCCGGATGGCTCCCAGATGAAAGTTGGCACCAGTGCCGAGTCGGGCTGGTTTGATAGAGCCAAGTGGCTCCTGCAATCTACCAGCCAGAAGATGGGCAGGTCAGTTTTACTTCCTGAGAAAAGGGCCGTAGTTTGTGTTTGGGGGCCTGTGGCTGGGAGTGGCCGGCTGGCTCCTGAAAATGCACGATACGCAAGATGGTTCCCAGATGAAAGGTGGCACAAGTGCCGAGTCGGGCTGGTTTGATAGAGCCAAGTGTCTCCTGCAATCTGCCAGCAGGAAACTGGGTGAGTGTGTCTTCATTGCCAGGGAAAAGGGCCGTGGTTTGTTTTCGGGGGCCTGTGGCTGGCAATGGCCGGCTGGCTGCTTAAAATCCACGCCGCGCAGGATGATTCCCAGACCCAAGGGGGATCCTGTGCCGAGGCGGGTTGGTTTGATAGAGCCAAGTGGCTCCTGCAATCTTCCAGCCAGAAGATGAGCAGGTCAGTTTTACTTCCAGGGAAACGGGCAGTAGTTTGTGTTTGGGGGCCTGTGGCTGGGAGTGGCCGGCTGGCGGCTTAAAATCCACGCCGCGCTGGATGGTTCCCAGATGAAAGGGGGAACCAGTGCCGAGCCGGGCTGGTTTGATAGAGCCAAGTGGCTCCTGCAATCTGCCAGCCAGAAGCGGGGTGGGTGAGTTTTGTTTGCCAGGGAAAAGTGCCATGGTTTTTTTTCGGGGGACTGTGGCCCGGAAGGGCCGGCTGGCTCCTTAAAATCCACGCCGTGCAGGATGGTACCCAGACCCAAGGGGGCACCAGTGCGGAGTCGGGCTGGTTTGATAGAGCCATGTGGCTCCTGCAATCTGCCAGCCAGAAGCGGGGTGGGTGAGTTTTTTTTGCCAAGTTAAAGGGCATTGGTTTGTGTTCGGGGGCCTCTGGCTGGGAGTGGCCGGCTGGCTCCTGAAAATCCACGATACGCAGGATGGTTCCCAAATGAAAAATTGCACCAGTCCCAAGTCGGGCTGGTTTGATAGTACCAAGGGTCTCCTGCAATCTGCCAGCCAGAAGCGGGGTGGGTGATTTTTTTTTGCCAGGGGAAAGGGCCATGGTTTGTTTTCGGGGGCCTGTGGCTGGAAATACCCGGCTGGCTGCCTAAAATCCACGCCGCAGAGGATGATTCCCACACCAAAGGGGGAACCAGTGCCGAGGCAGGTTGGTTTGATAGAGCCAAGTGGCTCCTGCAATCTGCCAGCCAGAAGATGGGCAGGTCAGTTTTACTTCCAGGGAAAAGGGCCGTAGTTTTTGTTTGGGGGCCTTTGGCTGGGAGGTGCTGGCTGACTCCGGAAAATCGACCATACGCAGGATGGCTCCCAAATGAAAAACGGCACCAGTGCCAAGTGGGCCTGGTTTGATAGTACCAAGTGGCTCCTGCAATCTGCCAGCCAGAAGATTGGCAGGTCAGTTTTACTTCCAGCGAAATAACCGTAGATTGTGTTGTGGGCCTGTGGCTGGGAGTGGCCGGCTGGCTCCTGAAAATCCACGATACCCAAGATGCTTCCCAAAAAATGGTGGCACCAGTGCCGAGTCTGGGTGGTTTTATAGAGCCAAGTGTCTCCTGCAATCTGCCAGCCAGAAGAGGGGTGGGTGAGTTTTGTTTGCCAGGGAAAATGGCCGTGATTTGTTTTCGGGTGCCTGTACACTGGGAATGGCGGCTGGCTACTTAAAATCCACGCCGCGCAGGATGATTTCCAGATGAAAGGTGGCACCAGTGCCGAGTCGGGCTGGTTTGATAGTACCAAGGGTCTCCTGCAATCTGCCAGCCAGAAATGGGTGGGTGAGTTTTGTTTGCCAGGGGAAAGGGCCGTGGTTTGTTTTCGGGGGCCTGTGGCTGGCAATACCCGGCTGGCTGCCTAAAATCCACGCCGCAGAGGATGATTCAAAGACCAAAGGGGGCAACAGTGCCGAGGCAGGTTGGTTTGATAGAGCCAAGTGGCCCCTGCAATCTGCCAGCCAGAAGATGGGCAGGTCAGTTTTACTTCCAGGGAAAAGGGCCGTAGTTTTTGTTTGGGGGCCTTTGGCTGGGAAGGGCTGGCTGGCTCCTGAAAATCGACCATACGCAGGATGGCTCCAAAATGAAAAATGGCACCAGTGCCAGGTGGGCCTGGTTTGATAGTACCAAATGGCTCCTGCAATCTGCCAGCCAGAAGATTGGCAGGTCAGTTTTACTTCCTGGGAAAAGGGCCGGTAGTTTGTGTTTGGGGGCCTGTGGCTTGGAGAGGCTGGCTTGCTCCTTAAAATCCACGCCGTGCAGTATGGTTCTCAGATGAAAAATGGCACCAGTGCCGAGTCGGGCTGGTTTGATAGAGCCATGTGGCTCCTGCAATATGCCAGCCAGAAGATGGGCAGGTCAGTTTTACTTCCAGGGAAAAGGGCCGTAGTTTGTGTTTGGGGGCCTGTGGCTGGGAGCGGCCAGCTGGCTCTAGAAAATTCACGATACGCAAGATGGTTCCCAGATGAAAGGAGGCGCCAGTGCCGACTCGGGCTGGTTTGATACAGGAGAGTGGCTCCTGCAATCTGCCAGCCAGAAGTGGGGTGGGTAAGTTTTGTGTGCCAGGGAAAAGGGCCGTGGTTTGTTCTCCGGGACCTGAGGCCTGGAATGGCCGGCTGGCTCCTTAAAATCCATGCCGCGCAGGATGGTTCCCAGACCCAAGGGGGCACCAGTGCCGAGTCGGGCTGGTTTGATAGAGCCAAGTGGCTCCTGCAATCTGCCAGCCAGAAGATGGGCAGGTCAGTTTTACTTCCAGAGAAAGGGCCGTAGTTTGTGTTTGGGGGCCTGTGGATGGGAGAGGCCGGCTGGCTCCTGAAAATCCACGATAGGCAGGATGGTTCCCAGATGAAAGGTGGCACCAGTGCCAAGTCGGGCTGGTTTGATAATACCGAGTGTCTCCTGCAATCTGCCAGCCAGAAGGCGGGCCGCTGAGATTTTCTTCCAGGGAAAAGGGCCGTGGTATGTGTTTTGGGCCCTGCGGCTGAGAGTGGCCGGCTGGCTCCTGAAAATCCACGACACGCAGGATGGTTCCCAGATGAAAGGAGGCACCAGTGCCGAGTCGGGCTGGTTTGATAGAGCCAAGTGGCTCCAGCAATCTGCCAGCCAGCAGATGGGCAGGTCAGTTTTACTTCCAGGGAAAAGGGCCGTAGATTGTGTTTGGGGGCCTGTGGCTGGGAGTGGCCGGCGGGCTCCTTAAAATCCACGATACTCGGGATGGTTCCCAAACCCAAGGGGGCACCAGTGCCGGGTCAGGCTGTTTTGATAGAGCCAAGTTGCTCCTGCAATCTGCCAGCCAGAAGATGAGCAGGTCAGTTTTACTTCCAGAGAAAAGGGCCGTAGTTTGTGTTTGGGGACCTTGGCTGGCAGTGGCCGGCTGGCTCCTGAAAATCCACGATACGCAGGATGGTTCCCAGATGAAAGGTGGCACCAGTGCCGAGTCGGGCTGGTTTGATAGAGACAAGTGGCTCCTGCAATCTGCCAGCCAGAAGATGGGCAGGTGCGTTTTACTTCCAGGGAAAAGGGCCGGTAGTTTGTGTTTGGGGGCCTGAGGCTGGCAGTGGCCGGCTGGCTCCTGAAAATCCACGATACGCAGGATGATTCCCAGACCAAAGGGGCACCACTGCCGAGTCGGCCTGTTTTGATAGAGCCAAGTGGCTCCTGCAATCTGCCAGCCAGAAGCGGGGCGGGTGAGTTTTTTTTGCCAGGGTAATGGGCCGTGGTTTGTTATGAGGGCCTGTGGACTGGAATGGTCGTCTGGCTCCTTAAAATCCACGCCACGCAGGATGGTTCCCAGACCCAAGGGGGCACCAGTGCCGAGTCGGGCTGGTTTGATAGAGCCATGTGGCTCCTGCAATCTGCCAGCCAGAAGATGGGCAGGTCAGTTTTACTTCCAGGGAAAAGGCCGTAGGCTGTGTTTGAGGGCCTGTGGCTGGGAGTGTGCAGCTGGCCGCTTAAAATCCAAGCCGCGCTGGATGGTGCCCAGACCCAAGGGGGAACCAGTGCCGAGTCGGGTTGGTTTGATAGTACCAAGTGGCTCCTTCAATTTGCCAGCCAGAAGACGGGCAGGTCAGTTTTACTTCCAGGGAAACGGGCCGTGATTTTTGTTTGGGGGACTGTGGCGGGCAGTGGCCGGCTGGCTCCTGAAAATCCACGGTACACAGGATGGTTCCCAGATGAAAGGTGGCACCAGTGCCGAGTCGGGCTGGTTTGACAGAGCCAAGTGGCTCCTGCAATCTACCAGCCAAAAGCGGGGTGGGGGAATTTTGTTTGCCAGGGAAAAGGGCCGTTGTTTGTGTTTGGGGGCCTGTGGCCTGTAATGGCCGGCTGGCTCCTTAAAATCCACGCCGCGCAGGATGGTTCCCTGACACAAGGGCGCGCCATTGCCGAGTCGAGTTGGTTTGATAGAGCCAAGTGAGTCCTGCTATCTGCCAGCCAGAAGATGGGCAGGTCAGTTTTACTTCCAGGGAAAAGGGCCGTAGTTTTTGATTGGGGGCCTGTGGCTGGGAGTAGCCGGCTGGCTCCTGAAAATCCACGATACGCAGGATGGTTCCCAGATGAAAGTTGGCACCAGTGCCGAGTCGGGCTGGTTTGATAGTACCGAGTGTCTCCTGCAATCTGCCAGCCAGAAGGCGGGCCGCAGAGATTTTCTTACAGGGAAAAGGGCCGGTAGTTTGTGTTTGGACACCTGTGGCTGGCAGTGGCCGGCTGGCTCCTGAAAATCCACGATACGCAGGATGGTTCCCAGATGAAAGGAGGCACCAGTGCCGAGTCGGGCTGGTTTGATAGAGCCAAGTGGCTCCAGCAATCTGCCAGCCAGCAGATGGGCAGGTCAGTTTTACTTCCAGGGAAAAGGGCCGTGGTTTGTTTTCCGGGGCCTGTGGCCTGGAATGGCCGGCTGGCTCCATAAAATCCACGATACGCAGGATGGTTCCCAAACCCAAGGGGGCACCAGTGCCAAATCAGGCTGTTTTGATAGAGCCAAGTTGCTCCTGCTATCTGCCAGCCAGAAGATGAGCAGGTCAATTTTACTTCCAGAGAAAAGGGCCGTAGTTTGTGTTTGGGGACCTTGGCTGGCAGTGTCAGGCTGGCTCCTGAAAATCCACGATACGCAGGATGGTTCCTAGATGAAAGGTGGCACCAGTGCCAAGTCGGGCTGGTTGGATAGTACCGACTGTCTCCTGCAATCTGCCAGCCAGAAGGCGGGCCGCTGAGGTTTTCTTCCAGGGAAAAGGGCCGTGGTATGTGTTTGGGGCCCTGTGGCTGAGAGTGGCCGGCTGGCTCCTGAAAATCCACGACACGCAGGATGGTTCCCAGATGAAAGGTGGCACCATTGCCGAGTCGGGCTGGTTTGATAGAGCCAAGTGGCTCCTGCAATCTGCCAGCCAGAAGATGGGCAGGTCAGTTTTACTTCCAGGGAAAAGGGCCGGTAGTTTGTGTTTGGGGGCCTGAGGCTGGGAGTGGCCGGCTGCCTCCTTAAAATCCACGATACGCAGGATTATCCCCAGAACAAAGGGGCACCACTGCCGAGTCAGGCTGGTTTGATAGAGCCGAGTGGCTCCTAGAATCTGCCAGCCAGAAGCGGGGCGGGTGAGTTTTGTTTGCCAGGGAAAAGGGCCGTGGTTTGTTTTCCGGGGCCTGTGGCCTGGAATGGCCGGCTGGCTCCTTAAAATCCACGTCACGCAGGATGGTTCCCAGACCCAAGGGGGCACCAGTGCCGAGTCAGGCTGTTTTGATAGAGCCAAGTTGCTCCTGCAATCTGCCAGCCAGAAGATGGGCAGGTCAGTTTTACTTCCAGGGAAAAGGGCCGTAATTTTTGTTTGGGGGCCAGTGGCTGGCTGTGGCCGGCTGGCTCCTGAAAATCCACGATACACAGGATGGTTCCCAGATGAAAGGTGGCTCCAGTGCCGAGTCGTGCTGCTTTGATAGAGCCATGTGGCTCCTGCAATCTGCCAGCCAGAAGATAGGCAGGTCAGTTTTATTACCAGGGAAAAGGGCCGGTAGTTTGTGTTTGGGGGCCTCTGGCTCGGAGTCGCCGGCTAGCTCCTGAAAATCCACGTTACGCAGGATGGTTCCCAGACCAAAGGGGCACCAGAGCCCAGTCGGCTTAGTTTGATAGAGCCAAGTGGCTCCCGCAATCTGCCAGCCAGAAGCGGGGTGGGTGAGTTTTGTTTGCCAGGGAAAAGGGCCGGTAGTTTGTTTTCCTGGGCCTGTGGCCTGGAATGGCCGGCTGGCTCCATAAAATCCACGATACGCAAGATGGTTCCCAAACCCAAGGGGGCACCAGTGCCGAGTCAGGCTGTTTTGATAGAGCCAAGTTGCTCCTGCTATCTGCCAGCCAGAAGATGGGCAGGTCAATTTTACTTCCAGAGAAAAGGGCCGTAGTTTGTGTTTGGGGACCTTGGCTGGCAGTGGCCGGCTGGCTCCTGAAAATCCACGATACACAGGATGGTTCCTAGATGAAAGGTGGCACCAGTGCCAAGTCGGGCTGGTTGGATAGTACGGACTGTCTCCTGCAATCTGCCAGCCAGAAGGCGGGCCGCTGAGGTTTTCTTCCAGGGAAAAGGGCCGTGGTATGTGTTTGGGGCCCTGTGGCTGAGAGTGGCCGGCTGGCTCTTGAAAATCCACGACACGCAGGATGGTTCCCAGATGAAAGGTGGCACCATTGCCGAGTCGGGCTGGTTTGATAGAGCCAAGTGTCTCCTGCAATCTGCCAGCCAGAAGATGGGCAGGTCAGTTTTACTTCCAGGGAAAAGGGCCGGTAGTTTGTGTTTGGGGGTCTGAGGCTGGGAGTGGCCGGCTGCCTCCTGAAAATCCACGATACGCAGGATGATCCCCAGAACAAAGGGGCACCACTGCGGAGTCAGGCTGGTTTGATAGAGCCAAGTGGCTCCTAGAATCTGCCAGCCAGATGCAGGGCGGGTGAGTTTTGTTTGCCAGGGAAAAGTGCCGTGGCTTGTTTTCCGGGGCCTGTGGCCTGGAATGGCCGGCTGGCTCCTTAAAAACCACGCCACGCAGGATGGTTCCCAGATGAAAGGTGGCACCAGTGCCAAGTCGGGCTGGTTGGATAGTACCGACTGTCTCCTGCAATCTGCCAGCCAGAAGGCGGGCCGCTGAGGTTTTCTTCCAGGGAAAAGGGCCGTGGTATGTGTTTGGGGCCCTGTGGCTGAGAGTGGCCGGCTGGCTCCTGAAAATCCACGACACGCAGGATGGTTCCCAGATGAAAGGTGGCACCAGTGCCGAGTTGGGCTGGTTTGATACAGCCAAGTGGCTCCTGCAATCTGCCAGCCAGAAGATGGGCATGTCAGTTTTACTTGCAGGGAAAACGGCCGTAGTTTGTGTTTGGGGGCCTGTGGCTGGGAGTGGCCGGCTGGCTCCTGAAAATCCACGATACGCAGGATGGTTCCCAGATCAAAGGGGCACCAGTGCCCAGTCGGCCTGGTTTGATAGATCCAAGTGGCTTGCGCAATCTGCCAGCCAGAAGCGGGGCGGGTAAGTTTTGTTTGCCAGGGTAAAGGGCCGTGGTTTGTGTTGGGGGCCTTTGGCAGGGAGTGGCCGGCTGGCTCCTGAAAATCCACGCCGCGCAGGATGGTTCCCAGACCCAAGGGGGCACCAGTGCCAAGTCGGGCTGGTTTGGTAGAGCCAAGTGGCTCCTGCAATCTGCCAGCCAGAAGGCGGGCCGCTGAGATTTTATTCCAGGGAAAATGGCCGTGGTATATGTTTGGGGCCCTGTGGCTGAGAGTGACCGGCTGGCTCCTGAAAATCCACGACACGCAGGATGGTTCCCAAATGAAAGGTGGCACCAGTGCCAAGTCGGGCTGGTTTGATAGAGCTAAGTGGCTCCTGCAATCTGCCAGCCAGGAGATGGACAGGTCAGTTTTACTTCCGGGGAAGACGGCCGGTACTTTGTGATTGGGGGCCTCAGGATGGGAGTGGCCGGCTGGCTCCTGAAAATGCACGATCATCAGGATGATTGCCAGACCCAATTTGGCACCACTGCCCAGTCGGGCTGGTTTGATAGAGCCAAGTGGCTCCTGCATTCTGCCGGCCAGAAGATGGACAGGTCAGTTTAACTTCCAGGGAAAAGGACCATAGATTTTGTTTGAGGGCCTGTGACTGGGAATGGCCGGCTGGTTCCTGAAAATCCACGATACGCAGGATGGTTCCCAGATGAAAGGTGGCACCAGTGCCGAGTCAGGCTGGTTTGATAGAGCCAAGTGGCTCCTGCAATCTGCCAGCCAGAAGCGGGGTGTGTGAATTTTGTTTGCCAGGGAAAGGGCCGTGGCTTGTTTTCGGGGGCCTGTGGATCTTAATGGCCGGCTGGCTCCTTGAAATCCACGCCGCGCAGGATGGTTCCCAGACCCAAGAGGGCACCAGTGCCGAGTCGGGCTGGTTTGATAGAGCCAAGTGGCTCCTGCAATCTGCCAGCCAGAAGCGGGGCGGGTGAGTTTTGTTTGCCAGGGTAAAGGGCCGTGGTGTGTTTTTGGGGGCCTGTTGCCGGGAATGGCTGGCTGGCTCCTGAAAATCCACGCCGCGCAGGATGGTTCCCAGACCCAAGAGGGTACCAGTGCCGAGTCGGGCTGGTTTGATAGACCAAGTGGCTCCTGAAATCTGCCAGCCAGAAGATGGGCAGGTCAGTTTTACTTCCAGGGAAAAGGGCCGTAGTTTGTGTTTGGGGGCCTGTGGCTGAGAGTGGCCGGCCGGCTCCTGAAAATACACGATACGCAAGACGCCTCCCAAATGAAAAATGGCACCAGTGCCAAGTCGGGCTGGTTTGATAGTACCAAGTGGCTCCTGCAATCTGCCAGCCAGAAGATGGGCAGGTCTGTTTTACTTCCAGTGAAAAGGGCCGTCGTTTGGGTTTGGGGGCCTGTGGCTGGGAATGGCCGGCTGGCTCCTTAAAATCCACGCCGCGCATGATGGTGCCCAGACCTAAGGTGGCACCAGTGCCAAGTCGGGCTGGTTTGATAATACCACGTGGCTCCTGCAATCTGCCAGCCAGAAGATGGGCAGGTCAATTTTACTTCCAGGGAAAAGGGCCGTAGTTTGTGTTTGGGGGCCTGTGGCTGTGAATGGCCAGCTGGCTCCTAAAAATCCACGCCGCGCAGGATGGTTCCCAGATGAAAGGTGGCACCAGTGCCGAGTCGGGTTGGTTTGATAGAGCCAAGTGGCTCCTGCAATCTGCCATCCAGAAGCGGGGTGTGTGAATTTTGTTTGCCAGGGACAGTGCCGTGGTTTGTTTTCGGGGGCCTGTGGATCGGAATGGCCGGCTGGCTCCTTGAAATCCACGCCGCGCAGGATGGTTCCCAGACCCAAGGGGGCACCAGTGCCGAGTCGGGCTGGTTTGATAGAGCCAAGTGGCTCCTGCAATCTGCCAGCCAGAAGATGGGCAGTTCAGTTTTACTTCCAGGGAAAAGTGCCGTAGTTTGTGTTTGGGGGCCTGTGGCTGGGAGTGGCCGGCTGGCTCCTGAAAATCCACGATACGCAGGATGGTTCCCAGACCCAAGGTGGCACCAGTGTCGAGTTGGGCTGGTGTGATAGACCCATGTGGCTCCTGCAATCTGCCAGCCAGAAGCGGGGTGGGTTAGTTTTGTTTGCCAGGTAAAAAGACCGGGGTTTTTTTTCCGGGGCCTGTGGCCTGGAATGGCCGGCTGGTTCCTTAAAATCCATGGTACGCAGGATGGTTCCCAGATGAAAGGTGGCACCAGTGCCGAGTCGGGCTGGTTTGACAGAGCCAAGTGTCTCCTGCAATCTGCCAGCCAGAAGCGGGGTGTGTGAATTTTGTTACCCAGGGAAAGGGCCGTGGTTAATTTTCGGGGGCCTGTAGATCGTAATGGCTGGCTGGCTCCTTGAAATCCACTCCGTGCCGGATAGTTCCCAGACCCAAGAGGGCACCAGTGCCGAGTCGGGCTGGTTTGATAGAGCCAAGTGGCTCCTGCAATCTGCCAGCCAGAAGATGGGCAGGTCAGTTTTACTTCCAGGGTAAAGGGCCGTAGTTTGTATTTGGGGGCCTGAGGCTGGCAGTGGCCGGCTGGCTCCTGAAAATCCACGATACGCAAGATGCTTCCCAAATGAGAAATGCCACCAGTGCCAAGTCGGGCTGGTTTGATAGAGCCAAGTGGCTCCTGCAATCTGCCAGCCAGAAGAAGGGCAGGTCAGTTTTACTTCCAGGGAAAAGGGCCATATTTTTTGTTTGGGGGCCTGTGGCTGGGAGTGGCCGGCTGGCTCCTGAAAATCCACGATACGCAGGATGGTCCCCAGGCCAAAGGGCCACCAGTGCCGAGTTGGGCTGGTTTGATAGAGCCAAGTGGCTCCTGCAATCTGCCAGCCAGAAGCTGGGTGTGTGAATTTTGTTTGCCAGGGAAAAGGCCCATAGTTTGTGTTTGGGGGCCTGTGGCTGTGAATGGCCAGCTGGCTCCTAAAAATCCACGCCGCGCAGGATGGTTCCCAGATGAAAGGTGGCACCAGTGCCGAGTTGGGCTGGTTTGATACAGCCAAGTGGCTCCTGCAGTCTGCCAGCCAGAAGATGGGCATGTCAGTTTTACTTGCAGGGAAAAGGGCCGTGGTATGTGTTTGGGGGCCTGTGGCTGGGAGTGGCCGGCTGGCTCCTGAAAATCCACGATACGCAGGATGGTTCCCAGATCAAAGGGGCACCAGTGCCCAGTCGGCCTGGTTTGATAGATCCAAGTGGCTTGCGCAATCTGCCAGCCAGAAGCGGGGCGGGTAAGTTTTGTTTGCCAGGGTAAAGGGCCGTGGTTTGTGTTGGGGGCCTTTGGCAGGGAGTGGCCGGCTGGCTCCTGAAAATCCACGCCGCGCAGGATGGTTCCCAGACCCAAGGGGGCACCAGTGCCAAGTCGGGCTGGTTTGGTAGAGCCAAGTGGCTCCTGCAATCTGCCAGCCAGAAGGCGGGCCGCTGAGATTTTATTCCAGGGAAAATGGCCGTGGTATATGTTTGGGGCCCTGTGGCTGAGAGTGACCGGCTGGCTCCTGAAAATCCACGACACGCAGGATGGTTCCCAAATGAAAGGTGGCACCAGTGCCGAGTCGGGCTGGTTTGATAGAGCTAAGTGGCTCCTGCAATCTGCCAGCCAGGAGATGGACAGGTCAGTTTTACTTCCGGGGAAGACGGCCGGTACTTTGTGATTGGGGTACTCAGGATGGGAGTGGCCGGCTGGCTCCTTAAAATGCACGATCATCAGGATGATTGCCAGACCCAATTTGGCACCACTGCCCAGTCAGGCTGGTTTGATAGAGCCAAGTGGCTCCTGCAATCTGCCAGCCAGAAGCGGGGTGTGTGAATTTTGTTTGCCAGGGAAAGGGCCGTGGCTTGTTTTCGGGGGCCTGTGGATCGTAATGGCCGGCTGGCTCCTTGAAATCCACACCGCGCAGGATGGTTCCCAGACCCAAGAGGGCACCAGTGCCGAGTCGGGCTGGTTTGATAGAGTCAAGTGGCTCCTGCAATCTGCCAGCCAGAAGCGGGGCGGGTGAGTTTTGTTTGCCAGGGTAAAGGGCCGTGGTTTGTTTTCGGGGGCCTGTGGCTGGGAATGGCTGGCTGGCTCCTGAAAATCCACGCCGCGCAGGATGGTTCCCAGACCCAAGAGGGCACCATTGCCCAATCGGGCTGGTTTGATAGAGCCAAGTGGCTCCTGCAATCTGCCAGCCAGAAGATGGGCAGGTCAGTTTTACTTCCAGGGAAAAGGGCCGTAGTTTTTATTTGGGGGCCTGTGGCAGGGAGTGGCCGGCTGGCTCCTGAAAATACACGATACGGATGATGCCTCCCAAATGAAAAATGGCACCAGTGCCAAGTCAGGCTGGTTTGATAGTACCTATTACAGCGACTTTAGACGGTCACTGTGGTGAGAGAAGGACGAGAATCTTGTTTCTTGATCAGAAGGCTGATTTATTGATATAAGATATATTATACATTATAACTATACTAAAAAGAATAAGACGAGAGGTTGCAGAGAGCAGCTATGCCAAGAATAGAATAGAAAGAATGAATAACAAAGTTTTTTGCCTAGGGAATCTGTCCCTGAGCTGCTCCTGTGATTGGCCTTTAATGGTACACAAGGAAGATGAGCCAATCACAGGGACACCTGCTACATTTCACAACAGCTGATAACAATTGTTTACATTCTTCTTCTGGGGCTCTTTGCTTCTCAGAAGAAGGAGAAATCCCAAAGAAAAGATTTCTATGAAGAAATGTCTGCGACAAGTACCAAGTGGCTCCTGCAATCTGCCAGCCAGAAGATGGCCAGGTCTGTTTTGCTTCCAGTGAAAAGGGCCGTCATTTGGGTTTGGGGGCCTGTGGCTGGAAATGGCCGGCTGGCTCCTTAAAATCCACGCCGCGCATGATGGTGCCCAGACCCAAGGTGGCACCAGTGCCGAGTTGGCCCGGTGTCATAGACCCATGTGGCTCCTGCAATCTGCCAGCCAGAAGCGGGGCGGGTGAGTTTTTTTTGCCAGGGAAAAAGGCCGTGGTTTTTTTTCCGGGGCCTGTGGCCTGGAATGGCCGGCTGGCTCCTGAAAATCCACGCCGCGCAGGATGGTTCCCAGACCCAAGGGGGCACCAGAGCTGAGTCGGGCTGGTTTGATAGAGCCAAGTGGCTCCTGCAATCTGCCAGCCAGAAGATGGGCAGGTCTGTTTTACTTCCAGGGAAAAGGGCCATAGTTTGTGTTTGGGGCCCTGTGGCTGGGAATGGCCGGCTGGCTCCTTAAAATCCACGATACGCAAGATGGTTCCCAGACGAAAGGTGGCACCAGTGCCGAGTTGGGATGGTGTGATAGAGCCATGTGGCTCCTGCAATCTCCCTGCCAGAAGCGGGGTGGGTGAGTTTTGTTTGCCAGGGAAAAAGCCCGTGGGTTTTTTTCCGGGGCCTGGGGCCTGGAATGGCCGGCTGGCTCCTGAAAATCCACGCCGCGCAGGATGGTTCCCAGATGAAAGGTGGGACCAGTGCCGAGTCGGGCTGTTTTGATAGAGCCATGTGGCTCCTGCTGTCTGCCAGCCAGAAGATGGGCAGGTCAGTTTCACTTCCAAGGAAATGGGCCGTAGAATTTTTGGGGGCCTGAGGCTGGGAGTGGCCGGCTGGCTCCTGAAAATCCATGATACGCAGGATGGTTCCCAGACCCAAGGGGGCACCAGTGCCAAGTCGGGCTGGTTTCATAGACCCAAGTGGCTCCTGCATTCTGCCAGCCAGAAGATGGACAGGTCAGTTTTAATTCCAGGGAAAAGGACCATAGCATTTGTTTGGGGGTCTGTGGCTGGGAATGGCTGGATAGCTCCTGAAAATCCACGATACGCAGGATGGTTCCCAAATGAAAAATGGCACCAGTGCCAAGTCGGGCTGGTTTGTGAGAGCCATGTGGCTCCTGCAATCTGCCAGCCAGAAGCGGGGCGGGTCAGTTTTGTTTGCCAGGTTAAGGGGCCGTGGTTTGTGTTTGGGGGCCTGTGGCTGGGAGTGGCCGGCTGGCTCCTGAAAATCCACGATACGCAGGATGATTCCCAAATGAAAAATGGCACCACTGCTGAGTCGGACTGGTTTGATAGTACCAAGTGTCTCCCGCAATCTGCCAGCCAGAAGATGGGCAGGTCAGTTTTACTTCCAGGGAAAAGGGCCGTAGTTTGTGTTTGGGAGCCTGTGGCTGGGAATGGCCGGCTGGCTCCTGAAAATCCACGATACGCAGGATGGTTCCCAAATGAAAAATGGCACCAGTGCCAAGTCGGGCTGGTTTGATAGAGCCATGTGGCTCCTGCAATCTGCCAGCCAGAAGCGGGGCGGGTCAGTTTTGTTTGCCAGGTTAAGGGGCCGTGGTTTGTGTTGGGGGCCTGTGGCTGGGAGTGGCCGGCTGGCTCCTGAAAATCCACGATACGCAGGATGGTTCCCACATGAATGGTGGCACCACTGCTGAGTCAGGCTGGTTTGATAGTACCACGTGGCTCCTGCAATCTGCCAGCCCGAAGATGGGCAGGTCAGTTTTACTTCCAGGGAAAAGGGTCATAGTTTTTTTTCGGGGGCCTGTGGCTGGGAGTGGCCAGCTGGCACCCGAAAACCCCGATACATCGGATGGTTCCCAGATGAAAGGTGACACCAGTGCCGAGTCGGGCTGGTTTGATAGAGCCAAGTGGCTCCTGCAATCTGCCAGCCAGAAGCGGGGTGTGTGAATTTTGTTTGCCAGTGAAAGTGCCGTGGTTTGTTTTCGGGGGCCTGTGGATCGGAATGGCCGGCTGGCTCCTTGAAATCCACGCCGCGCACGATGGATCCCAGACCCAAGGTGGCACCAGTGCCGAGTTGGGCTGGTGTGATAGAGCCATGTGGCTCCTGCAATCTGCCAGCCAGAAGCGGGGCGGGTCAGTTTTGTTTACCAGGGAAAAGAGCCGTGGTTTGTGTTGGGGGGCCTGTGGCTGGGAGTGGCCGGCGGGCTCCTGAAAATCCACGCCGCGCAGGATGGTTCCCAGACCCAAGGGGGCACCAGTGTCAAGTCGGGCTGCTGTGGTAGAGCCAAGTGGCTCCTGCAATCTGCCAGCCAGAAGATGGGCAGGTCAGTTTTACTTCCAGGGAAAAGGGCCGGTAGTTTGTGTTTGGGGGCCTGTGGCTGGGAGTGGCCGACTGGCTCCTGAAAATCCACGATACGCAGGATGGTTCCCAGACCCAAGGGGGCACCAGTGCCAAGTTGGGCTGGTATGATAGAGCCAAGTGGCTCCTGCAATCTGCCAGCCAGAAGATGGGCAGGTCAGTTTTACTTCCAGGGAAAACGGCCGTGGTATGTGTTTGGGGGCCTGTGGCTGGGAGTGGCCGGCTGGCTCCTGAAAATCCACGACACGCAGGATGGTTCCCAAATGAAAGGTGGCACCAGTGCCGAGTCGGCTGGTTTGATAGAGCCAAGTGGCTCCTGCATTCTGCCAGCCAGAAGATGGGCAGGTCAGTTTTACTTCCAGGGAAAAGTGTTGTAGTTTGTGTTTGGGGGCCTGTGGCTGGGAGTGGCCGGCTGGCTCCTGAAAATCCACGATACGCAGGATGGTTCCCTGATGAAAGGTGGCACCAGTGCTGAGTCTGGCTGGTTTGATAGTACCAAGTGTCTCCCGCAATCTGCCAGCCAGAAGCGGGGCTGGTGAGGTTTTTTTTGCCAGGGAAATGGGCCGTTGTTTGTGTTTCGGGGCCTGTGGCTGGGAGTGGCCGGCTGGCTACTGAAAATCCACGATACGCAGGATGGTTCCCTGACCCAAAGGGGCACCAGTGCCGAGTCGGGCTGGTTTGATAGAGCCAAGTGGCTCCTGCAATCAGCCAACCAGAAGATGGGCAGGTGTGTTTTACTTCCAGGGAAAAGAGCCGTAGTTTGTGTTTGGGGGCCTGTGGCTGGGATTGGCCCTCTGGCTCCTGAAAATCCACGCCGCGCAGGATGGTTTCCAGATGAATGGTGGCACCAATTCCAAGTCGTGTATTACCATGTGACTGCTGCAATCTGCCATCCAGAAGCGGGGCAGCTGAGTTTTTTTTCAGGGAAAAGGGCCATCGCTTGTGTTTGCGGTCCTGTCGCTGGTAGGGGCAGCTGGCTCCTGAAAATCCACGATACGCAGGATGGTTACCAGATGAAAGGTGGCACCAGTGCGGAGTCGGGCTGGTTTGATAGAGCTAAGTGGCTCCTGCAATCTGCCAGCCAGAAGATGGTCAGGTCAGTTTTACTTCCAGGGAAAAGGGTCGTAGTTTTTTTTCGGGGGCCTGTGGCTGAGAGTGGCCAGCAGGCACCCGAAAACCCCGATACACCGGATGGTTACCAGATGAAAGGTGGCACCAGTGCCGAGTCGGGCTGGTTTGATAGTACCACGTGGCTCCTGCAATATGCCAGCCAGAAGCGGGGTGTGTGAATTTTGTTTCCAGGGAAAGTGCCGTGGTTTGTTTTCGGGGGCCTGTGGATCGGAATGGCCGGCTGGCTCCTTGAAATCCACGCCGCGCAGGATGGTTCCCAGACCCAAGGGGGCACCAGTGCCGAGTCAGGCGGGTTTGATAGAGCTAAGTGGCTCCTGCAATCTGCCAGCCAGAAGATGGGCAGGTCAGTTTTACTTCCAGTGAAAAGGGCCGTAGTTTGTGTTTGGGGGCCTGTGGCTGGGAGTGGCCGGCTGGCTCCTGAAAATCCACGATACGCAGGATGGTTCCCAGACCCAAGGGGGCACCAGTGCCGAGTCGGGCTGGTTTGATAGAGCCAAGTGTCTCATGCAATCTGCCAGCCCGAAGATGGGCAGGTCAGTTTTACTTCCAGGGAAAAGTGTCGTAGTTTTTGTTTGGGGGCCTGTGGCTGGGAGTGGCCGGCTGGCACCCGAAAACCCCCATACACCGGATGGTTCCCAGATGAAAGGTGGCACCAGTGCCGAGTCGGGCTGGTTTGATAGAGCCAAGTGGCTCCTGCAATCTGCCAGCCAGAAGCGGGGTGTGTGAATTTTGTTTGCCAGGGAAAGTGCCGTGGTTTTTCTTCGGGAGCCTGTGGATCGGAATGGCCGGCTGGCTCCTTGAAATCCACGCCGCGCAGGATGGTTCCCAGACCCAAGGGGGCACCAGTGCCGAGTCGGGCGGGTTTGATAGAGCTAAGTGGCTCCTGCAATCTGCCAGCCAGAAGGTGGGCAGGTCAGTTTTACTTCCAGGGAAAAGGGCCGTAGTTTGTGTTTGGGGACCTGTGGCTGGGAGTGGCCGGCTGGCTCCTGAAAATCCACGATACGCAGGATGGTTCCCAGATGACAGGTGGCACCAGTGCCGAGTCGGGCTAGTTGGATAGAGTAAAGTGTCTCCTGCAATCTGCCAGCCAGAAGATGGACAGGTCAGTTTTACTTCCAGGGAATAGGGCCGTAGTTTTTGTTTGGGGACCTGTGGCTGGGAGTGGCCGGCTGGCTCCTGAAAATCCACGCCGCGCTGGATGGTTCGCAGATGAAAGGTGGAACCAGAGCCGAGTCGGGCTGGTTTGATAGAGCCAAGTGTCTCCTGCAATCTGCCAGCCAGAAGATGGGCAGGTCAGTTTTACTTCCAGTGAAAAGGGCCGTAGTTTGTATTTGGGGGCCTGTGGCTGGGAGTGGCCGGCTGGCTCCTGAAAATCCACGATACGCAGGATGGTTCTCAAATGAGAAATGGCACCAGAGCCATATCGGGCTGGTTTGATAGTACTACGTGGCTCCTGCAATCTGCCAGCCAGAAGATGGGCAGGTCTGTTTTACTTCCACGGAAAAGGGCAGTAGTTTGTGTTTGGGGCCCTGTGGCTGGGAATGGACGGCTGGCTCCTTAAAATCCACGCCGCGCAGGATGGTTCCCAGACCCAAGGGGGCACCAGTGCCGAGTCGGGCTGGTTTGATAGAGACAAGTGGCTCCTGCAATCTGCCAGCCAGAAGATGGGCAGGTCAGTTTTCCTTCCAGGGAAAAGGGCCGTAGATTGTGTTTGGGGGTCTGTGGCTTGGAGTGGCCGGCTGGCTCCTGAAAATCCACGATACGCAGGATGGTTCCCAAATGAAAAATTGCACCAGTGCCGAGTCGGGCTGTTTTGATAGAGACATTTGGCTCCTGCTATCTGCCAGCCAGAAGATGGGCAGGTCAGTTTTACTTCCAGGGAAAAGGGCCGGTAGTTTTTTTTCGGGGGCCTGTGGCTGGGAGTGGCCAGCTGGCACCCGAAAATCCCCGATACACAGGATGGTTCCCAGATGAAAGGTGGCACCACTGCCGAGTTGGGCTGGTTTGATAGAGCCATGTGGCTCCTGCAATCTGCCAGCCAGAAGCGGGGCGGGTCAGTTTTGTTTGCCAGGTTAAGGGGCCGTGGTTTGTGTTGGGGGCCTGTGGCTGGGAGTGGCCGGCTGGCTCCTGGAAATCCACGATACGCAGGATGGTTCCCACATGAAAGGTGGCACCAGTGCTGAGTCGGGCTGGTTTGATAGTACCAAGTGTCTCCCGCAATCTGCCAGCCAGAAGATGGGCAGGTCAGTTTTACTTCCAGGGAAATGGGCCGTAGTTTGTGTTTGGGGGCCTGTGGCTGGGAGTGGCCGGCTGGCTCCTGAAAATCCCCGATACACAGGATGGTTCCCAGATGAAAGGTGGCACCAGTGCCGAGTCGGGCTGGTTTGATAGAGCCAAGTGGCTCCTGCAATCTGCCAGCCAGAAGCGGGGCGGGTCAGTTTTGTTTGCCAGGTTAAGGGGCCGTGGTTTGTGTTGGGGGCCTGTGGCTGGGAGTGGCCGGCTGGCTCCTGAAAATCCACGATACGCAGGATGGTTCCCACATGAATGGTGGCACCACTGCTGAGTCGGGCTGGTTTGATAGTACCACGTGGCTCCTGCAATCTGCCAGCCGGAAGATGGGCAGGTCAGTTTTACTTCCAGGGAAAAGGGCCGGTAGTTTTTTTTCGGGGGCCTGTGGCTGGGAGTGGCCAGCTGGCACCCGAAAACCCCGATACACCAGATGGATCCCAGATGAAAGGTGACACCAGTGCCGAGTCGGGCTGGTTTTATAGAGCCAAGTGGCTCCTGCAATCTGCCAGCCAGAAGCGGGGTGTGTGAATTTTGTTTGCCAGTGAAAGTGCCGTGGTTTATTTTCAGGGGCCTGTGGATCGGAATGGCCGGCTGGCTCCTTGAAATCCACGCCGCGCAGGATGGTTCCCAGACCCAAGGTGGCACCAGCGCCGAGTCGTGCTGGTTTGATAGAGCCATGTGGCTCCTGCAATCTGCCAGCCAGAAGCGGGGTGGGTGAGTTTTTTTTGCCAGGGAAAAGGGCCATGGTTTGTTTTCGGGGCCTGTGGCTGGGAGTGGCCGGCTGGCTCCTGAAAATCCACGCCGCGCAGGATGGTTCCCAGACCCAAGGGGGCACCAGTGCCGAGTCGGGCTGGTTTGATAGAGCCAAGTGTCTCCTGCAATCTGCCAGCCAGAAGATGGGCAGGTCAGTTTTACTTCCAGGGAAAAGGGCGTAGATTGTGTTGGGGGGCCTGTGGCTGGGAATGGCCGGCTGGCTCCTTAAAATCCGCGCTGCGCATGATGGTTCCCAGACCCAAGGTGGCACCAGTGCCGAGTTGGGCTGGTTTGATAGAGCCAAGTGGCTCCTGCATTCTGCCAGCCAGAAGATGGGCAGGTCAATTTTACTTCCAGGGAAAAGGGCCGTAGTTTGAGTTTGGGGGCCTGTGGATGGGAGTAGCCGGCTGGCTCCTGAAAATCCACGATACGCAGGATGGTTCCCACATGAATGGTGGCACCAGTGCTGTGTCGGGCTGGTTTGATATTACCAAGTGTCTCCTGCAATCTGACAGCCAGAAGATGGGCAGGTCAGTTTTTCTTCCAGGTAAAAGGGCCGTAGATTTTGTTTGGGGCCCCCTGGCTGGGAATGGCCAGCTGGCTCCTTAAAATCCACGCCGCGCATGATGGATCCCAGACCCAAGTGGCACCAGTGCCGAGTTGGGCTGGTGTGATAGAGCCATGTGGCTCCTGCAATCTGCCAGCCAGAAGCGGGGCGGGTCAGTTTTGTTTACCAGGGAAAAGAGCCGTGGTTTGTGTTGTGGGCCTGTGGCTGGGAGTGGCCGGCGGGCTCCTGAAAATCCACGCCGCGCAGGATGGTTCCCAGACCCAAGGGGGCACCAGTGTCAAGTCGGGCTGCTGTGGTAGAGCCAAGTGGCTCCTGCAATCTGCCAGCCAGAAGATGGGCAGGTCAGTTTTACTTCCAGGGAAAAGGTCCGGTAGTTTGTGTTTGGGGGCCTGTGGCTGGGAGTGGCCGACTGGCTCCTGAAAATCCACGATACGCAGGATGGTTCCCAGACCCAAGGGGGCACCAGTGCCAAGTCGGGCTGGTATGATAGAGCCAAGTGGCTCCTGCAATCTGCCAGCCAGAAGATGGGCAGGTCAGTTTTACTTCCAGGGAAAAGGGCCGTGGTATGTGTTTGGGGGCCTGTGGCTGGGAATGGCTGGCTGGCTCCTGAAAATCCACGATACGCAGGATGGTTCCCAGATGAAAGGTGGCACCAGTGCCGAGTCGGCTGGTTTGATAGAGCCAAGTGGCTCCTGCATTCTGCCAGCCAGAAGATGGGCAGGTCAGTTTTACTTCCAGGGAAAAGGGTCGTAGTTTGTGTTTGGGGGCCTGAGGCTGGGAGTGGCCGGCTGGCTCCTGAAAATCCACGATACGCAGGATGGTTCCCTGATGAAAGGTGGCACCAGTGCTGAGTCTGGCTGGTTTGATAGTACCAAGTGTCTCCCGCAATCTGCCAGCCAGAAGCGGGGCTGGTGAGGTTTTTTTTGCCAGGGAAATGGGCCGTGGTTTGTGTTTCGGGGCCTGTGGCTGGGAGTGGCCGGCTGGCTACTGAAAATCCACGATACGCAGGATGGTTCCCTGACCCAAAGGGGAACCAGTGCCGAGTCGGGCTGGTTTGATAGAGCCAAGTGGCTCCTGCAATCAGCCAGCCAGAAGATGGGCAGGTGTGTTTTACTTCCAGGGAAAAGGGCCGTAGATTGTGTTTGGGGGCCTGTGGCTGGGATTGGCCGTCTGGCTCCTGAAAATCCACGCCGCGCAGGATGGTTTCCAGATGAATGGTGGCACCAATTCCAAGTCGTATATTACCATGTGACTGCTGCAATCTGCCATCCAGAAGCGGGGCAGCTGAGTTTTTTTTCAGGGAAAAGGGCC
This sequence comes from Zonotrichia albicollis, assembly GCF_047830755.1. Lineage (NCBI taxonomy): Eukaryota > Metazoa > Chordata > Aves > Passeriformes > Passerellidae > Zonotrichia > Zonotrichia albicollis. The sequence goes on from NC_133850.1 coordinate 3,306,225, forward strand.
ATCGCTTGTGTTTGGGGTCCTGTAGCTGGTAGGGGCAGCTGGCTCCTGAAAATCCACGAGACGCAGGATGGTTTCCAGACCCGTGCTGGCTCCAGTGCAATGTCGGCCTGATTTGACTGCGTCAAATATCCCCTGCGTTGCTCAGTTCAAAGAAATCTTGTGTCCTAATGTTCTCACAGAAAACTGTTAAAATTTGTCTATTTTTCTGGATTTGTTTTTTTCTTTTTTCTCTACCTTCTACTTCTCTCCACTGTCTGAGAACTTTGACCATTATGTAAGTTGACCTAATGTAAAATTCTCGTAGTAAAGTAAGAGAAGCCGGTAAAGAAAGGCAAATTTGTTAATTGCAGGTGGAAAGAGGGAGGCCAACGAAAGAAAACAAAAGAACAATAATAATGAAATGCTCCCCTGTCTTCTGTGAAAAGTAGAGGCGCAGACAAGAAAGAGCAAGTGCAAAATTCTCACTAGAGAAACTCACTTTATCTGACTAAAGTAATTTCCGGTGCATTTCTTGCGTTTTTCTCATGCCAAACATATTAATCGTTGAAGGTGTCCCTTTCCTCTTTCTGGAATACAGCTAGGAAGATGGCTGTGTCATTGCTGACAAGCTGCTATTCTCAGAGGTGTCCAGCTGAAAGTCCTAGATCAATGGATTTCCTCTGTCACTTTGATATGGCATGACTTACAGTTTCAGCAACTGAACTTGCCAGCCTTACAATTCTTTGCCCCTTGAATGGTCAGATAGGCTCCTTGGCAACTGGCATTTGTAAGGACACAAAACTATGCAGAATTTGTACCATGAGATGATGCCAAATGAGTCACGCCGGTAGATTAACTAGGACATGCAAGGCATGAGAGCACAAGAAGAGAGTACACAAGAAGACAGTACAATCTCCTTTTTTCTGAAACACTGTAGAGATCAAATTGAACACAAATCCTCCTGGGCTAGTTCTTGCAAAAGCCTAGGAGTTCTTTTTGTGTTCACACGCCTGGAATATTTAGCTTTGGATCACAGCAGAATGCAGATGACAAAACGAGGCCTTTAAGTCACATCCAGTATGAAGCAGCATGAAAGAAGAAAGCAGCTGAGAGTGCCAACCCTGCTAGGTAATCTCAGTATTGGTCTTGACATTAGCAGAAATTTGAAATGAGTCTCTGAAAATGACAAAGGAGGCTGAAGAAAAGGGAGCGATGACTCCTCTTGCATAGTGTTTCCTAACAGGGATCTTCAAAATGGAAAGATTGTATCATCCTTTCAACTGAAGGAAGGTATGAAAACAACAGCAAGGAAACGGCATCACATGCTAGAAAGACTAGGAAAGAAGTACACTGGGCAGTGTACTTCTAGACAGAAAGGCCACTGATGGAAAACCAACTAAACTGGCACCAATGCAGCAGCATTGGACTAAAGCCAGAAATGTCCAGCGCTTCACTCTCTGCCGTTCCATTCAGATGCACACAGCAGCTCTGCAACAGTCCTACTGATCATCTCCTTGGCAAACTTGGAGTTGAGGGTCCGTGGTGAAGCAGAGTCCCCAGCAAGATGCAAAGGAGAGCTGCTTTCTTGCAACTTTGCCTTTATCAGTTCCATAGCTTTAAGCCATAACAAACACCATTCAACCAACCACCATACACCAGGCTTTGAACACACGACCGTTCTAAAACTTGTTGATCTACCTCTAATTCAGCTGCCTCACCTTCCCACAGTCCTTTTCTACTTAGCCAATGGAATGGGCCTCAGCCCAAGGCCTTCCTTTTGTAAGCTTCTAGCTAGATGCAGCAGCAAACCACTACTTTCTTCTGTGCCAAGACTTCAGGTAGACGATTTGCATCTGCCCTTCCAGTGAAACCTAACGGGGAGAGAAAAGCCTCTCACAGATGTTCAGTCATTCCATTAGCTACACAGGCCAAATCAAAAGAAAAGCGAGCTATGGGTTTGTGTACTTGCTCCTACACAACACCTGCTGCCCTCTGACAATCAACTAGCAGAGAACCAGCAAAACTGAGACTTGAGGCAAACAACCCTTTGAAGAGAATAATGATGTCAGCAATTAAGACAACACATTTCCAGGCCACCGAGATGCTTGAAATGTCAGCAAAGGCTGGAGACCAAAGGCTGAACTAATAGGGAAAGGGTAAAAGAATCCCAAGAAAAACATGACCGAAGGTTAAAACAATTCCAAGAAAAACATAGGCAACTGACCTGTTGAAGCCTTCAGGAAATCAGTGGCCGCTGATTTACATAGGCCATTCAAGTTAGTTGACCCGTGCACCTTCCACCCCTTTTTCACCTTTCGGCACCATAGGGTGAATTGTGAGCATGAAATCACAATTCCTTGGATTCTCTTCTTAACTTGTCGAGAAAAATTCAGCAACTGAAGTACCTGTTACTGATGTGATACCCAGGAACACCGAGTTGACACATTTCATTTTGTTCAAACACAGCTAGCAAATCTAAGGGCACAAGGCTGGCTTCGTTTCATGATAATTTTTCTGTTTTACAACCTGCTCTGATCCTGGTGAAACTTTTTCATTAGCTTCTCTCTAAAAGCAAAAAGTCCAGTTCATTGTCCCATCCTACTGCTGCAAGTAAACCATTTGCATTGCCAAGACCAAAAACGGAATTGGAAGGTACAGAGACGCCCGGAGCTATGAGCAGATACGGGGCATATTTCGGTAGAAGCCGCCGTCTGCAGTGCACTGTGACCAGCACAATCGCCTTTGCGCGAAGAAGCCGCTTCTTCGCCTCTGCAAGCCAGAGAGCGGCTACCTCTAAAAGCTGAAGAATGAAGATGCACAACACTGGGATTGTGTGCACAGCTTGCACACTGATCCAAAACAGTCCTTACCACTCTCCACCTTTTCCAAACACATAAACATTCTGTTGGAAAGTGTTTTGGACAACTTTCTTTTTCTTCCTGCAAAACACACTGCAGACTTCCCTGAGACATGTAAAATCCGATGGGAGATGTTTTCTATGCTGGCACAGTTTTTCCTTGCCAGACATAGTGGAAAAGCTTTTTGCAATGATGTAGACCACAAAAGTCCCGAAAGACGAAGGTACGCAGCTCCCCGGAGCTATGCCCCGGTCCCGGGCACATTTCGGCAGATGCCGCCGCACTGGAGTGCACTGTGACCGGCACAATCGCCTTTGCGCGAAGAATCCGATTCTTCGTCTCCGGGAGCTGGAGAGAGCGGCTGCTTTCAAAAGGTGAAGAATGAAGCTGCACAAGACTGGGATAGTGTGCGCAGCTTGCAAACTGATAGAAAACAGTACCTTACCACTTTCCTACCTTTACCAAACACATGAATATTCGATTGGAAGGTGTTTTGGACAACTTTATTTTTCTTCTTGCAAAATATTCTGCAGAGGTCTCTGCACATGTAAAACACGATGGGAGATGTTTTCTGTGCTGGCACAGTTTCTCCATGCCAGACATAGTGGAAAGGATCTTTGCAATCATATAGACCACAAAAGACGCTAAAGACGAAATATGGAGCTCCCCGGAGCTAAGCGCCGGTCCCGGGCACATTTCGGAAGAAGCCGCCGCACTGGAGTGCACTGTGACTGGCACAATCGCCTTTGCGCGAAGAAGCCGATTCTTCGCCTCCGGGAGCCGGAGAGAGCGGCTGCTTTCAAAAGGTGAAGAATGAAGCTGCACATCACTGGGATAGTGTGTGTAGCTTGCCAACTGATAAAAAACAGTACCTTACCACTCCTACCTTTTCCAAACACATGAACATTCGATTGGAAGGTGTTTCCAACAACCTTCTTTTTCTTCGTGCAAAACACTCATCAGAGCTCTCTGCAACATGTAAAACACCATGAGAGATGTTTTCTGTGCAGGCACAGTTTCTCATTACCAGACATAGTGGAAAAGCGTTTTGCAGTGATGTAGACCACCAAAGTCCCGAAAGATGCAGGTACGGAGCTCCCCAGAGCTAAGCGCCGGTCCCGGGCGCATTTCGGAAGAAGCCGCCGCACTGGAGTGCACTGTGACCGGCACAATCGCCTTTGCGCAAAGAACCCGCCTCTTCGTCTCCGGGGGCCGGAGTGAGCGGCTGCTTCGGAAAGGTGGGAATGAAGCTGCACAACACTGGGATAGTGTGCGCAGCTTGCAAACTGATAGAAAACAGTACCTTACCACTTTCCTACCTTTTCCAAACATATGAATATTGGGTTGGAAGGTGTTTCCAACAACTTTATTTTCTTCGTGCAAAACACTCAGCAGACCTCTCTGCAACATGTACAACACCATGAGAGATGTTTTCTGTGCTGACACAGTTTCTCCATGCCAGACATAGTGGAAAGGATTTTTGCAATGATGTAGACCACAAAAGACGCTAAAGACGAAATATGGAGCTCCCCGGAGCTAAGCGCCGGTCCCGGGCACATTTCGGAAGAAGCCGCCGCACTGGAGTGCACTGTGACTGGCACAATCGCCTTTGCGCGAAGAAGCCGATTCTTCGCCTCCGGGAGCCGGACAGAGCGGCTGCTTCGGAAAGGTGAAAAATGAAGCTGCACAAGACTGGGATAGTGTGCGCAGCTTGCAAACTGATAGAAAACACTACCTTACTACTTTCCTACCTTTACCAAACACATGAATATTCGATTGGAAGGTGTTTTGGACAACTTTATTTTTCTTCTTGCAAAACATTCTGCAGAGGTCTCTGCAACATGTAAAACACGATGGGAGATATTTTCTGTCCTGGCACAGTTTCTCCTTGCCAGACATAGTGAAAAATCTTTCTGCAATGATGTAGACCACAAAAGTCCCGAAAGACGAAGGTACGCAGCTCCCCGGAGCTAAGCGCCGGTCCCGGGCACATTTCGGAAGAAGCCGCCGCACTGGAGTGCACTGTGACCTGCACAATCGCCTTTGCGCGAAGAAGCCGATTCTTCGTCTCCGGGAGCCGGAGAGAGCGGCTGCTTCGGAAAGGTGAAGAATGAAGCTGCACAACACTGGGATAGTGTGCGCAGCATGCAAACTGATAGAAAACAGTACCTTACCACTTTCCTAACTTTTCCAAACACATGAACATTCGGTTGGAAGGTGTTTTGGAAAACTTTCTTTTTCTTCTTGCATAAACTTCTGCAAAGCTCTCTGCAACATGTAAAACACGATGGGAGATGTTTTCTGTGCTGGCACAGTTTCTCCTTGCCTAACATAGTAGAAAACCTTTCTGCAATGATGTAGACCACAAAAGTCCCGAAAGACGAAGGTACGCAGCTCCCCGGAGCTATGCCCCGATCCCGGGCACATTTCGGCAGATGCCACCGCACAGGTGTGCACTATGACCAGTACAATCGTTTTTGCGCGAAGAAGCCGATTCTTCGCCTCCGGGAGCCGGAGACACCAGTAGCTTCGGAAAGGTGAAGAATGAAGCTGCACAACACTGGGATAGTGTGTGCAGCTTGCAAACTGATAGAAAACAGTACCTTACCACTTTCCTACCTTTTCCAAACACATGAACATCCTGTTGGAAAGTGTTTTGGACAACTTTCTTTTTTATGGTGCAAAACACTCAGCAGAGCTTTCTGCAACATGTAAAACACCACGGGAGATGTTTTCTGTGCAGGCACAGTTTCTCCATGCCAGACATAGTGGAAAAGCTTTTTGCAGTGATGTAGACCACAAAAGACGCTAAAGTCGAAATAAGGAGTTCCCCGGAGCTAAGCGCCGGTCCCAGGCACATTTCGGAAGAAGCCGCCGCACTGGAGTGCACTGTGACCGGCACAATCGCCTTTGCACGAAGAAGACGCTTCCTTGCCTCCGCGAGCCGGACAGAGAGGCTGCTTCAGAAAGGTGAAGAATGAAGCTGCACAAGACTGGGATGGTGTGCGCAGCTTACAAACTGATCGAAAACAGTACCTTACCACTCTCCTACCTTTTCCAAACACATGAACATTCGATTGGAAGGTGTTTTGGACAACTTTCTTTTTCTTCTTGCAAAACACTCAGCAGAGCTCTCTGCAACATGTAAAACACCATGAGAGATGTTTTCTGTGCTGGCACAGTTTCTCCTTGCCAGACATAGCGGAAAAGCTTTTTGCAGTGATGTAGACCACAAAAGTCCCGAAAGAAGCAGGTACGGATGTCCCCGGAGCTAAGCGCTGGTCCCCGGCACATTTCGGAAGAAGCCGCCGCACTGGAGTGCACTGTGACCGGCACAATCGCCTTTGCGCAAAGAAGCCGCCTCTTCGTCTCCGGGGGCCGGAGTGAGCGGCTGCTTCGGAAAGGTGGAAATGAAGCTGCACAACACTGGGATAGTGTGCGCA